>NW_015113002.1:234302-253535 GCF_001443285.1 Poecilia latipinna
TACAACAGATGAGTCGAATGGAGCCGGCTACACCAGCTCTACATCACCCAGTTCTACATCACCCAGCTTTACATCACCCAGTTCTACATCACCCAGCTTTACATCACCCAGTTCTACAGTCCTTCACTGAGAGAATAGACTTTAAAAAACTGATGTTCGTTTATAAATCACTGAACTGCCTCGCAGCAAAATACATTAAATATCTGCTGTTGTCGTATCAACCTTCCAGAACCTCTCAGGCGTTTTGGTTCTGGTTCTGCTCTGCATCCAGAGCAAGAATCAAACATGGATTCAGTTCTTATGCTCCACCAATCTGGAACAAACTTCCAGAAAACTGCAAAACAGCCAAAACACTGAGTGCCTTTAAAAACTCACCTGTTTAAATTTGTCTTTGATTAATAATAAAACTGAACATAGATTTGGTTGAAAAAGTGAAAAAGACTTTCATGCATATTCTCAATTTAACTGTTGTTTACGCTTCACAGCAGAATCACAAATAGATCGTTGGCTCAGAAAAAACAGACGTGTTTTTGTTTTATCAAGAAATGACGTTTATCAGCAGCCATCCTGCTGCGTGTGAACAGCAGTAGGATGGCTGCTGTTCACACACAGCAGCCATCCTACATGGCAGCTTTGGATGGCCCACGCAGCCTCCTACACCATTTCTGGCAAACAGAACCAGCATTTCCATGACATATTTCCATGCTGGTTCTGTTTACATGTAATCATATATCTTATCTGTGGAACTGCTCTCAGGAGACCCACCGTTCTCTTCCTGATATGTTTACTGATTTGACTGGATTGTTTTTGTTCATGATATAGCACTAGAAAGAAATCTGTTCTGCCAGCATGCCCAGGCTTGCTGGCAGGGGGGCGTCGCCTTGAAATTCATCATTAATTTAATCTTCTACCTCCATTTAGCTGAAAAGCCAACAGAAGCTTTTAAAAGCCTGACATAATCATCTTTAACAACTTTTGCAAAGTGTAGCGATCTTTTTATATGTATAAACTGACTGTGAAGAAAAAAGTTTGTAGAAAAAAACAAAGTAAAATATCTCACCAATTATTGCGACAGTAAATCAAAATTATTTTTGATCATCATAAATGACCTAAAATAGGAAATGTTTAGTCTTATTTAATATTAGTAAGAAAAACAAAGTTACCTTTTTATACATTATATATAAATATTTATTCCTGTTGATGAAGCAGTCACATTTAAGAACTTTTTCCTGGATAGTTTCTATGTGAGGGTCAGAAAATAAAGCTCCAATATGACTTTTTTTTTTTTTTTTTCCAAAAGTTGACTTCTGGTTGAACTTACACAAAAGTTTGGACTTAAAAAAATCTTCCCAAATAAAGACTATAGCAGAAAGATAGCAAATATTAGAATAAGTGATTCTATTAGAGATCCAGAAGTTGATTTCTGTTGCTCTTGTTCCCATTTTCATTTCAAATCTCTCAGCCATGATAGTCAAACGAACAAGCTGCAGCTTTTATGGACCAGATGTCTGGAAAAGAATGAGGTGGGGGGGTCTGTTTGTTTTCATATCGTTTTTGGGACTAAAATGTTCCCTGAGACTCTAACAGCATTTTGGTCCAGGGTCTTTTTTGAAATTCATAATACATATAATCTCATGATATTTTACAGAAAAACAAGTCAATCCAAAATCACACACAGGTTCAAAGTCATGTGCCTACACTCCATTAACAAGGTTTTTTGCAAGAGTTTCTTACAGTCACAACTCTTGCAAAAAGTTGTGGTGTTCAACTTTTTGAAGTTGCGCTTGTCCTCGAATTTTTGCTACCTGTAATAGTTGAAGAAAAAATATGCTATTAACAGAAATTATTCCAAAATGTCTCAACATAAGATTGCATGAAGCCAAGGGAGGGGATGTGGAGGTAACAGAGGCTTTTTCCTGAAAGAGACAAAAAAGAAAGTAAGACCTTCAACTGATGTGTTACTTATAAAATGGCTAATCTAAGAGTAAAAAAAAGTAATCTAAAGTGGAAAAATCACAGTTCAAGTTTAGAAATGAAGATTTAATGTAACCTTTTGACTGTTCCAAATAATGAGCAAAGATACTGATAACTGAAATAGAAAACTTGAAAAATTATACCTCAATCACAAGTCTGGCACTTCACCTTCACAGGGCAGAGAAACCTCTACTGCAAGAAAATAAGATGGTTCTCCAAAATAACAGAAATGAAACCAGTTTTTCATTCCTTAGATAAATCGTTCCATGTTTCTTCAAATTTAGCTTTTCTTTCTGGTTTCTTTCTAAGCTGTTAATATTAAATCTCATTTTCTCTGATTTCTCTGGTGCAATTAACAATGATTCACTATGTCAGACAGGAAGATGTTTAAACAGCCTGATTGATGTAAAATGTATGTAAATTAGTCAACACGCTATTTTTTTTCTGCATTTTTACCTGACATAACACGACCTTCGGGAATCTTTTTTACAATAAAAAGAGGAAGCGGCCGTTCTCTTTTTGTAACTCATTACATTTTTAAGAAAAATTGGTTTTCCTCATGATGTCCCAACATCTGACTGACTGAATTTGTACAGAAGTGAAAGGAGGTTTACTTTCTGAACACAGCGCCGCAGCAGCTTGGTATTCTTAGAGGACATGACATTTAAACAGTGCAGTTCTGCTACACTGCAGAAAATGTCCTTATCGCTACATAAATGATTCGGTTTTTACTTCTGTGGTAAAACGATGACAATGTGCTGCTTGGGTGTTTCGGCTGTGCAGAGGAACAAATTCTGATGTTTTTTCTCCAGGCGGTTAGCGACCCGCTAACCTTCCTCTGAGTTCCTTTAAATCAGGACTAACAGCCACCTGTTCACAGCTGCCTTTCATTTACAATAATTGGACCACTGATCAGTATGTTTGATATGTATTTTGTAACAGTTCTTCATGATTTAAAAAAATGCTTGTTTCCTAATGGGTCATGTATTGTGTTTTTATGTACAAATAAACTTGGTTTGACTTGCGATAATTAAGTTACAAGATAACATAGCCAGAGTTTCTGTAGTCAAACAGAATAACTTCCTCTTAGTATTATGTTAGGTCTCTGACCTCTGACCTCTGCTCCCTCCACCCAGCTGACAGATAGCCGCATCGTTAGCATCACAAAGTTTGTTTCTATTATAGCTGACTGAAAAAACAGAGATCATATTACTCATGTAATATCCTGAAGGCAGTTTTTACTGTTGCATTTGTTAACGTAGGAATCATTTGTGTGTGTGTGTGTGTCATTTGTTTTCTCTTTCATTCCCAACAACTTCTTTTGTTTTGGTTGATATTTACAGTAAAAAGCATCAGCATCAGTTTTATGACCTTTTGAACTTCAGTTCCTCCTGCTGATTTAAAACACATTTAAACCAGAAATGAGATAAATAATGTGGGTTTAGAAAATCATTCCTATTCTCCTTGGTCTTTTTATACAGGATTAAGAATATCACACAACCTTCACAGTTATTTTCATTATTTCTTAATGTGTAGGAACTTATTTTTGAGGCGACTGTAGCTCAAAGGGTTTTACAATGAAAACGTGTCTTTGATTCCAGCTTCTTCCTGACATGATGCTTAGTGTGTCTGTGAATATTCAGTTACATTCAATAAATTAGACAATTAATTAAAAAAAATATTTGTTTTCAGTACCTCAGTTGACTGAACGAAACACGTAGATGAATTTCACACAGACTTCTGTTGTCAAGCGTTCTGTTTTTATTTGTTCATGATTTTTCTACTTACAATTCATGAAAACAACATTTCATACTACAATATTACATCAGACCAATAACAAAAAATGTATCTCAAGTACAGTAATGTGGGCTTAAAGAAAACTGTTTAATACACTGTTTAAAATGTATTTTTAATCTGAGCCCCATCAAAGTCTAGATTCTAACTTATTGAACATGATTGTATGTGTCAGTGCGATCTGGTGAATATGGCTCTAGAGTAAAGTGCTTATCGTTGTCATGACGATGACAAAACATAGTCTCTACATTTGGTCCGTTTATCAACATACAGTAGAAAGGTCATGTTACGCATTAGAAACAGATAAATAACCCAAAATGAATCTTTCCCAGGATCTTATGTTTGACACTGAAACATAAAAAACCCCATTTTGAATTCAAATAACAAACAGGACAAGAGGACAAACTCCATCAAAGTTTTAAAGCTCCAATTGTTAAAATGTTCAACGTTTCATTTTCACATGGTTTTACACTTTATTTCGCTTTCTAAACTGATGCTTCCTGTGACGCCTCTGCACTAAACGGCCAGTTCAGCATCATGTTCGATGAACCAGTGCACACATTCTGACACTGAGAAAGTAGGCGAGGGGATGGCACCAAACCTGAAGAATCTGAGTTAGCTAGCTTGAAAAACCCCTCAGAATGCATAAAAATGCTTTACTTAAAAGAAGATATTTGCCTCTGAACACATTCCTTCAGTGGGTTTTCCAGTTCTTGGTATTATTTTTAATGACAAAATGTGATGAGAGAAAACATTCACTCAGAAAACCATCTGTAGATTTACCTGAGCTATTATTACACTCAACACATCTACAGTGGCTCCCAAAGTAATAAACACCCCAGTTACAATTCTACAAATGCAATCATCTTAGATCACAGTAAATCTGTTTCAAATGCTTTCCACCTTTAATGTGAGACACATTATGTGCTTATCAACTGAAATACAAATATAAAAAGTTTGCATTGACATAAGTTAACACAAACTGTTGAGCTTATATTTTCTAGAAATACTTTCTGACATTATTTCAGCATGAAGTTATTATATTCACACCTGACGTTACTTAAAGTTCAGCAATTCTGGCAGAATTTGTTGATGTGATGATGTCATCATTTTCACAGAGGTGAAAAAGATCAAAACAGTCCCATTGGATGAAGGTATTAGTCAGGAGAAGGTAAATTCCCCCCCACGGTATCATATAATTATATGTATATGGTAAATGATCATCAGTTACTGGACAACAATCCAACAATCTGGATGAAACCTCCTGGATATCTCTATGAAATAACTTTTCATTAATATCAAAGAGGCAATATTCTGTGTTTTCCAGGCACATAGTGATCAAGTAAGTATGTCAGCTTCAGCTGTTATAAAAAGGCTGTATAAGTTTGTCAAATATGACAACACCCTGAAATTGGGCCTCTGTCTCTTTAATAACTCCTGCTCTTTCTGAAACTCAGAAAGTCATCACAACATGGCTCCTCTATTAACTCTTTAACAACATTTTTGATTGCTCTGAAAATTAGCTCCTATAATGACCTCAGCAGATGAGCAGTGTTTGCTAATTGATGCTGGCTAGTCTGAAGGAGCTGAGTCGGGGAATTGCTCTGTGAGACCAAAGCTGCAGCTCTGAGGAGGAGCTTCGTCTTGAAGGCGGAGCTAGGTCCACCGAGTTGTTTTCCACAACTGAATGGTTGTCATGGAGATTAGATTATTTCTCAAACAAGCATGAAAGAATCAAGGCAACACTCCAGGTTTGTTTTTGATGAGAAAATAATCTCAAAACATGATGCAAATATCAAAAAATTGATTTTACATGATATTGCCCCTTTAAATTTTACTCAAACGCTTTTAGAAAGACATGAAATACCAGCTTTTACTTTCTTCGACTGTACATATATTTGATAATTTGCTTGTTTGGTTTTTTTTTGTTTGTTCTTATATTTAATCTTTTCGCTCATTTTTATTTTAGCTGAATTGACTTATTGCATATTTTTGTGTTTTTTTTGCTTCGTAAATTGATTTTACTCTTCATGAACTTAACCAACATGTGACTCTAACCGTGTTGCTTTCCAGAGCAGGAAACATATCATTTTTAAAAATCAAATATTATAGTACAGACACATCTATAGTCTAGCTTTAGCTAAAAACAACATTAATCTTGTGTGCTTTAGTTCATTTCTAGGCAGTGTTGCTTTGCTGAATGCTCATTATTAAATGTCTGAACTCTGTAATGCAGAGGGAGGAACATATAAGTTTTGTTGTTTAAGTACCGGACCAGACTGATGCAGAATAACACAACCTGAGAAAAAGTGCAACGTGGCGTTTCCTGCGACCGGTCCGCATGCAGAGCTTGAACAGGACGTTTCGTCTGCATTTCCTTCTCAGCTGTGCGTTTGCAGAAAGCTGAGACAAGAGAAAAGCGGGTTGGACAGGCAGTCGGTGTTGGCTGTGACCTGCATGTCCCCAAATAAAACTTGGCCTCTGTCAGTGCTGGTGCTGCCCACTTCCTTTCTGAGCGCGGTGAGTTTCTGCAGAATGAGGCGGTGCTCGCGGCCCCTCTGGAGGCCCCTGAAGTAAAGAACTGCAACCAGATGTTTCTTGCTGCAGGTGGATGACAAAAACACACAAGTACATTAAACCACACATAAACACACACAGTATATGGTAAAAGTAAGTGCACTCCTCACATTGTGTTAATATAATCTCTTTTACAACAGTTTAAATTTTACTCTCATGTCTGAACAACCAGCAACAAATCTGAGTGAAAATGTCCAAATTGTGGCAAAAGTGTCAATATTCTGTCGAGCCTTTTGTTGCTAGCATTTTAGACATTAAAGGGGCAGCAGTGTGTTTTCCATCTAAATAATATCATCTTATAGAACAATCAAGTGACTGTTTTACCTTCAGTTTTTATAAAAATGCTGTACATATCAAATATGACTTAAAAGAAAGCCTTGAAATTGGGTTTCTCTTTAAGAAACTCCGCCTTCATGAAGTCATCGTAAGATCGCTCCTTTATTAACCCTTTAACGTTTTTATCAGCGATGCACTGAGTGGCTCCTATAACGAGCTCAGCAGATGAGCAGTGTTTGCTAATTGTTGCTGACTAGTCTGAAGGAGTTGAGTTGGTCCACCCAGACACTTTACACAGCTGAATGGTTGCCATGGAGATTAAAGGATTTCTCAAATCATACATGACAGAATCAAAGCAACACTCCAGTTATGTTTTTGATGAGGGAATAACATTATAAAATGATGTAAAGCTCAAAAAAAGTTGATTTTTAGTAGCAGTAGTTATTAGGTAATTCCCATATTACAAGTTACTTTATTCCTTATAAGTGAAGGAACAGAGTAGTGGTTACTTTCAGCCAGCTGACTGTCAGTGCCCAACAACTTGTCATGGAGGGGCCGTTATGTGTTGCTCTGTGTTTCATTCACCAGATGGAAGTTTTCCATCATAACATAATGATCTTTCTGAATTATCCTGGTAAAATAACTGTGCTTTTTAAGCATATTTTTTGAGGCTTGGCTGCATACAGTCTATGTGTTTGTCTTATCTCTAAGCATCACATTATTAATCTGTGCTGCCACGGCCACAAAGAGGAAGCTCCGTCTGTAATGTCTTTGGTGGATTTTTTATTTTATTTTTTCACTTATTTTGACAGCAAAACCACAGATTTCAAACACGGACATGGCGCAGTGATGCAATAACCTTTCAGAGTGTTTCACTTTGAGTAGGCCGTCCAGTTTATCATAAACTAACCTGGGTGGACAGAAAACCCCTCCATCAGCTGACTCAAAGCGGCTGCACGCAAACATTCCATCACTCCACATTGTTCTTATGCTTTTGTTTTGGTTTGTTTTATGATTAATTACAGTGTATCTCGTATCAGTTCTGTTTTTCTTCCTGTGGAAAGGAAGAAAATTGTATTTCTAGAAGACCTTCACTCTGCACGTCTTCCTGTCTGGAGGTTTTGTGTCAGGACCAAATAACATAATCCAGTATTTTCAAGGTAGTACAAATATTTAAATCTACAATCAGGTTTACCGACACACTGAACAGGTTCCACACTGTTATTATTTACTGAACAAATTCAAGCAAAAATGCTTCCAAGGGGATTTAAAAGGGAAAGTAGCAGCTATGTAATCATGTGACGACTGCTGTCAGAGCAGCAGCTCCGGCTGGGTTCTCTCATTGGGGCATTCCAGTGTTAGCTAGATGAGAGAAAGGGAAAACACCAGGGATGAACTTTAACACGATGCTAACCGTCTATCCAAGAAGAGTTCCAAGACTCTGAAGGTTGACATTCAACAAAGTTTAGATGATGAATTTGTCTTGGAAATTCTCTTTCCAAGACAGAATTTCCCTGAAAAACCACCTGGATGTCAATGTGGGAAAAAGAAATGGAAAAAACAAAAATAAAAGAACAAGGACCGACTCTTAAGTGGTATTGCATCCTCTGAAAACAATCTGTAATTTATATATTTTTTAAAAATGCTCTTTTTTTTTTTTACAGATTTGTTAAATAAATTGAGCAAGTAGCAACTACCTACACCAGTGAATCACATCAGCACAACTACTTCTCTACTCCATCATTTCTTCATCTTCATGCCTTTTTGAAAACAATGACAAACCTGCAATAATCTGATCTTGTGAACAATAAAACATCGTGATGACAGCATCACGTCGTCATACCTGAAGTCTGGGTAATGTTCCACTAGAGGCTGCAGGTGGTTCTTGATGTCTGCCTTGTTTTGTCCAATGATGGTGCTCAGGTCGAGTCCTACATGGTGGAGCCACTCATGCCTAGATTTCTACATGAGAAACAAACACAAGAACAGGTTCTGCTCAGGTTGTTATGTGGCTTTTTTTTACTGCTAGGCAGGTCCAAACGTAGGGTAGGGCCATACGGCTGAAAATTATGTCATAATATAAGCGTTTCGTATCAGTAAGCGTCGACAATTATTGATTAGATTTTGTTTTAGACATCTGGAATATTGCCAAACTGGCGGCATGACCTTTCCTGTTTCACTCTACGTTGTTGTTTTTTTCTTATTTTTAAGCAGTTATGAGGCTCAGTGGTGAAAACTGAAACTGCTGCTGCACAAGGTACTCAACAGGTTGTTGCCAGGTAACCAAAGAACGAGTGAGTTAATTGATGCCTCCCACTGTGTTTAGCTAGTCGTGAGAGGTTGAGCAGCTAAAGCCTTCCCTCTGCCTACATTTCCCAGAATGCTAGAACTGCACATTCCCAAAAGCCTGAACCAAAGTGGTCCGCGCCGTTTTCGTAGGCAAGTACAGCACAAAGCATAGATGAACCATGGCTTCGAGACCATGACCATGTCAGTAAGTATACTGACACTCTTGACCAGCATGCAACAGAAATATAGATTAACAAAATCGCTTTGTAAAAGACGTACAAACTCTTTGTGTGAATAACAAGGTTCTGGTGACTGGCAGAGTGAGTACATGTAGTAACATACAAGTAGGTATGTCCGCCTTAGCTTGCAGATAAAAGCTAAGTTAGCTAAGCTAATTTTGCTAGTTCGGCAGTAAATATCACTGATATTTATCTTAGTATTACACAGTGGTGGGTAGAGTACTCAGAAATTGTAATCAAGTGATAGATGTGATGTACTTATAGTGTTTATAAGTTGGGAACAGGGGGGAAGCTAGTTCTAAGCTTGTGACTTGTATATTGTTTTCATAGCAACTCCATAGCAACTGCCAGCAAGACGGTCGTCAGCTACAAAGTTTGCAGAAGTGTGACATCACATGAGAACTATGTATATTCTATATATTGAATATGGAATATTCTACCAGATGTATCTATTGGTATTGATCCAGCCCTGTCGAAACTTTCTACCAGTATTGTTCTGTACATATTAAACCTCCTTCTCATGGCTTGGTTCCAACAAGAACCAGCAGTTTTTTTACACTAAGGCATAATGTGGAGCTAAAACATGTTTTGTTGTCTATGAAGTTCAAATACTGTTTGACTTAAAAGGCCTGCAGCAAAGTACACAGTCCAGATTAGCCTGTGCTACTGTTTAACTATCAAGATTATTTAAGATTTCCGTTTTACCATGTCGTCAAACAGATCGGTGAGCTTGTTCCACTGTTCGTTGATCTTGGCTCCAGCCTTCTCGTGGTTCCGGTTCCTGCACGAGTAGTTATTCTTCATCAGCTGCCCGACGTATTCCTTCACAACATAGTAATGCAGTCGGCTGGCAAACTCCTGTCCAACAGAGAGAGTGATGGATTATCATAACAGGATGCAACCAGAAAAGAAAACGCAGGACGCTAAGTGTGTTTGCTTTGCATGATCCGAAAGCATTAGATTATGTGACCTTAGACCTAAGCTTCCACCAATTCATTGGTCTGCTGGCCGCCGCACCAGACCCAAACAACAACTCACTGGAATTTTTAAGACGGCCAATAAAAAAGGCAAGAGTTTCCTTTTCCGTCTTTCAGGGAAATTACAAGACTTAATTTATCCTGAGGGATTACGATCACATATATTATGCAAGCTTTCCAAGACAGAAATCCCCAAATAGAGCTAAAAGCTGATATTTCAAACCAGATCCACATTGAAACATGTCCAAGACAGACTGGACATGGTTGAAAGGCCACTTTTTCACAAGAAAAATAAAACGGAAAATTGCAGTTTGCAAATGCACTCAGGGACAAAGACCCTCATAGGGACATCAGAACATCCATCATTAGATTTAAGATATGGGACACAACCCTGCAAACACAAACCCAACTTTAAAGTATGAGGCCACGTATGATGTCAACAAAGCTACAAAAAAGATGAAGCTAAAGCGTGGGCGCCAGTTGTGTCCTGTTGTATCTCAAAGTCTTCCAAAAGACAAATGACCAATGAGCACTAAGGACAACCAAAGTCAGAGTGTTGGAGTGTAAACTCCACCTCACAGAAACATTTCTAGGCAAAACTAAAAAGGTTTTGTGATTACAAAATGGACAACAAACGCATCTCTGTTCACTGCAAACATTTTGGTCTACTTTGTAGTGCAAACATCTTTCTACATTTGAAATAAGACAAAGCTAACTTACAAGTAACTTTGAGGAGCTTGTTTTAAGTAAGTAATTGCTTGATATTGTTTAAAAAAAAAAGTGCTAGTCCCACTGGCAGATTATTTCACGTTTTTCCAATGTTATAAGTGAAATAATCTGCCAGTGGAACTAGTACATTTTCATCAATATTGAGGAATTATTGACTTAAACCAGTTCTGCCTGGAGGATTGGGCCAAAACTCCAGCAAACTATGGCGAGAAGCTCCAAAGGCTTGAAATGTGTGTAAACTACTGGATCCAAAATAGTAAAAATATTCTCTCTCTTTTTAGCCTGGCTCTTTGCAATTTAATGTCAGACAGTGAGAGAAATGGTCATGTCAGTATTTGTAAAAGTCAGACTTTAGTTCTATTTTAAACACATAAAGTCAATTAAGCTACTGTAAACAAAAATGCTGAATAGTATTATTTAGTTATTATTTTTCTGACCAGTGGTATCAGAGCAGAATTACAACTTATTTTGGTCCAGCTTTCAGTGCTCTGTTCACAGGATTGAATCAGATCCATAAAATCTGATATTTTTTGCGGCCTAGTCAAATCCTCGTCACCTTTACGTGCGGAGGCCTCATGGAGTCACAATGATGGGAAAGCTGCTGTATCCGGCCATCGAGTTGTTTGAAGTCGTCATCGTTAGTGAGCCACTTCCTCGTCATCATCCGCCTGAGGAAGGGCTGGAAAGAAATCACAAAAGAGAAGAAAATGTCTTTATTGGATTCTGTATTAAATTTATTTATTTTTTAATGTTTCCAGAACAAAAGGCTGATACGGCAAGACAAGACCGGAGAATTTGCTTAATATTCAAAAGGATTTGCCTTCAGTAAAGATTATTGTAATATGGCCATCTTTTTTTTTTTTTACATCTGCATAAACAATGCAGATGTAAAAAAAAAAAGAATGTTTTACATATTCCTCTTCTGGACACATTTTCTTATTACTCAACTTGTGCGTTTCTCCTAAGTGCCTCATTTCTATACATCTAAGCAGCGACTCTGACAAGGTGGTAAAGATCTTGTTTTCAGTTTCTCATGTTAAAAAAACCACAACAGCAGCAGCAGCTGTGTTTTAAGAGGAAGTGAAAGGATGAAAACAAGAAGTGGCAGTTTGCCTCATAAAGCTTCTATAGTATTTGAAAACACCAGATTGCATTACCTTGACATCCTCTTTAAATTGTTCCTCCAAAACCTCCATCAGCCTGACGATGAGACCTTTGACCTCCTGTTTGAAGCCTTCCACCTCGTGTGGACAGCTGTCCTGGTACGCTGCCATGTGTTCCCTGTCGACAGACGACAATAAGAAATGAAAGAAAATGTCAGTTTTGAAGCCGCACTCCTACTCCGTGAAAGCTTTCACGTTTTTGTCACGTTACGGCCACAAACCTCGACGGCTTTCACCAGAATTTGATGCGATAGAGAAACAAAAAGCTGTGCAGAACAGAACAGGGTTCTCAAACACATTAGGATTCAATATTTGATAGATTACATTTTATTCTAATTACAGCTGCAGGGTTCCAGAGGTATGTCTCTATCTGCTGTTCTCTCCACTTTCTAACAACAGATGCAACAGTGGGCCGTTAAAGCTTAGGATATTGTTTTGGATCCTAAACTTGGTTAAAGTGTCTCCAAAGCGAATTGAGTCCTCATACTTTGGACTTATTTGTACTTTCGGTGCCTAAAGTCTGAACTGAACTTGGAAAGAAACCTTTTCAGTTTTCTGCTTCATCTTCTTGGAACCGTTTGCAGAAATACATGAAAATAAATTTTGTCTCTAAATGCTTTTACGGTTCTTCTTACTGATTTTTAGAAGGAATCATCTGTCTCACTGTTTTAGCTGAAGAATATTTTCATTTGATTGATTAGTGACGGTGTTTATTTTTCCTGTAATCTCTGTGTGCCGCTGCCAGTCTTCGCCAGGAAATTTTTGCAAGAGATTTTCCTGGTAAAGTAAAGGTTGAGAAAAGGTCGGCTGTGTTCCTCGGTCTTCATCATGTTCTCCTGTTTTACTCAAACATCTCAGGCTCACACTGAGATTCAGTTACGCTCCTGAGGACGATAATTACAAACTTCGTAAGGCAAATTTATGTTACAGCTGTAGGACGTAACTTTAATAAAAAAAATTTTTCTTTACATACCTGTTTTTTACCATGTTGTGTGGTATGAGATCGTCTATGGAAAAAAAGGAAAAGAACGAGGCCCTCTGCCTTCTCCCAGCCCTAACTGGAGAAGGCCAGGAGACGAGTCTTAGCACCATTGATCACAATCTTGTGCGGCTATGCGCAGCTTTAAAGCATTTCTTTGATGAACGAACATGTTTACCCATTCGTGTGTGAGTTGTAATGATGGGATTATAACCCATTGTGATGGACCGAGTTAAAAACAGGAGGAGTCACAGGATATTAATTAGAAAAATAGGGTTTTTTATTTTAACCCAAAAATTGTAAATGACAAAAAGATAAACTGAGCTCATAAAAGATGTCAAAGAAACGAAACTGAACTCAGGCAAAAATGTAAACAAACTGGCTGCCCAAACAAACATAACTGACCTAACAAAGAAATGACACACAGGGGTTTATATACTGGCTGATCAGACCAATTAAGACACAATAGGGGTAACTAAACAGAATACAATTACAAATAACACAAACAACTAACAGTACAGCTAAGTTTGGCTAAACTAAAGACCCAAAATATGAAAATCAAAAACATTAAAGTTTAAATACTAATATTTACTTAAATACAAAACTTATCCAAATAAAGAAAATACAAATTTCCCCTGCCAGCAGGAACTAGTGGTGCAGTCCAATTAACACCTATGCCTGCTGAGCCCTGGACCCCATCTCCTGTCTGGCCACTCCAAGGCAGGTAAGCACCGGCAAAAGAAAACAAAGTTAATCTTAAGCAAGCAAATAATACTTTAAAGTTGATATAAATACACATGTTAACTAAATGTGCGCGGTAACATAAAGAACAAATGTATCCAAATCAACTAATAAATGTTTTACTGAAACTAAAGTGTTGTATTTGAATGAAAAAAATAAATTATGAAAACTAAATTGTGCATAAGAGTTACCGACTTCTGCCTTCTGAGTGTGGCCATGGATTTGGCCATCACACCCATCATTATGGGATTACTCATTATTTCTTCAGCAGCAGCATCAGAACCAGGGATTTAAAAACGCTGAACAACCTGAAAAAAGATGACTTGTTCTGTTCAGGGGACGATGTTATGGTGCACCAAAGGATCCTTCATAAAATCCAAAAATATTACAGACAACCCTGAGTGTCCTTTTCCCAAGACCATCAGACAACAACGCAGCGTCTTCAGTCAAAGGCTTTTTCCAAGACCGCTGTGATACAAACTGCTGCAGGAGATCAGAGCCTTTATCAGCTACAACAACGCTTTGAAGAAATATTGTACGAGTTACAACTTGTCATTTCTCTTTGGGATTAATAAAGTACATTTGAACTGAATTGAAGGTGAGGTCATTTTAGTTATATAGCCCATTTTCAGCAACAAGGCAAATCAAAGTGCTTTACATGAATTAGTAAAAGCACTTTTTACAACAAAACAACAAACCAAAGGAAAGGGCAAAGAAGAAAAAAAAAGAAAACAAAAAGCACAACCCCATGTTAAGAATAAGGAGTCAGTAATTTACCCACTAGTAGGAGTTTCTCTGGATTCCTGTTCTGATAATGTTGATCTGAGATGAGTAGTTTCTCTAGATAAGTTAAAAGAAGTTTTTCTTCTAATTCCTGAATGTATAAACTAGATCAGTGTTTCTCAACCCTGATCCTCACCGCCCCCCTGTCCTGCATGTTTTAGGTATTTCCCTTCTGCCACACACCTGAATTGTATCTCTGGGTGATTAACAGGCTTCTGGTGGTCATGCAATCATTTGAATCAGCTGTTCTGGAATAAAGGCACATCTAAAACATGCAGAGCAGGGGGGCAGTGAGGACCAGGATTGAGAAACACTGAACTAGATGCTCCTGGTATAAGTATGAGTACTCCATAATTTATAAATTAGAAGGAGGTTCTCTGGATAATCCTGAGTTGAATCATCTCTGTTTAATCAGACTGGCTGAAACAAATCAGGCAGACTTTTTTCTTTTCACATCAGAGCAGCGTACAGACGGCACACAGAAAGCAGACATAAAGCGTGCAGATAAATAATCCCTGCTGAGTGAAACGGTAAACCACAGAGGCTCAGGATGAGGCCGCCTGGGGTAATCGTCATGGTTTGGGGCCAAAAGGGGTTGGTTAAAAAGCCTGCACCAACTACTTCCTATTTTGTCTCACTTACAGCAGAGCCGTTTCACATTCACTGCTCCGTTTCCATGAAATCACGTGACCTCTCATGCTTTATAAGGCTCTGATTAGCTCTGCAGTCTCTCGTGAGTATTCCCTTCACCTCTTTGACGAAGCAATGTTTTCACAATTTCACTGTCACAATAAAGCTTTTAAATGTTCGTCCTTCTCCCACTCCAACCTGATTCTCACTCTGCTGCAGACAGGTTGACAGCCGAGAAACTCCCAGCAGACGGAAATCTCTGGGATGACACATCCAAACTCTTCCATCAGAAGAGATTGGAACGCAGCAAACTCTTCTGATGGTAGAGCTGAGGTTTGTTCTCTGCATGTCAAAGTCAACACACAGAAACAATTCATAATATAGTTCATAGAATAAATGTAGGAATGAGATTCTGTTTTGAACAGGAACGTTTTTGCTGAAACCATTTGAGAAAATGTACTTCTGTTGTTTTAGACTACTTTCAAAATAAAAGCCCGATAAAAGACAAGAAGGGCCAACCATAAAAGGAAGGACTTGGATGGGACAATAAATTATAACGTATATAATAACACTTTTTTTGTGGAACTTGTAAGAAGAGCGCCACCAGATCAAATAAAGTCTCGCCAGAGATCAGAACCGTCTCTGTCTCCACATGAAGAGTGTTTCATACAGAATCAGATAGAGTGTTGGACTGGGTTACATAATGTGTAGATCTGGGTGATGCAAACCTGATAATGGTTTGAAAGTTCAAAAATGCAGATGTGAAACCCATATGATTTTTTTAAGAATTTTTTTTCTTTTTAACAAAGTAGAATTCCCCTTGGTTTCTCTGACTGAGACCAAACTAATCACCACATACAGATGCCAAAACATGAATGTACTGCAGATATCATGAGCTTCCGTATCAGTTCTTATGATAAAAAAAAAAAAATCTGTAACTATCCCTTTAAATTTGTGTCAGCACGCAGTTGCGAAACCTTTGGAAAGACTTTCCAACATTACCTCAGAGGCTAGCTGCATGATCTGCAGAGGAAAATCTGAATGTAAAAATAAAGGAGAGTCCTCAAACATCTGACAGCTGAATATGAGGATCTAATCTAACAGTCACATGAATAATTTCACTAAAGTAACCCAACTTTTCTCCTCAGCTGCAAAATAAAATTTTGTGAATAAGAATAACATTTGTTTTTTGAGCAAAACAAATTTGATGTTTGATTCTTTTGGTTCAACTTATTACCAAATTTTCTGTGGAGGGATTTATTCACCTGACTCAGAAACTAAGCCTGATGGTAGCAGATGTGTTATCAAGCGGCCCATATATAATCATATATGGATGATTTTGTATGATTTACAAAATCATCAACTTTAAATAAGGTCCAATTCAGCCACAGTATTTCCCTCAGTGTCATAAGCCTGACGGGCCTCCAGGCTTTACTTGTGTCCCCACCAGGCTAAGCATTGTTTGTTTGTTTATTATAGGTTTTGTTTTTCACCAGTACCACTGAGAGCAAAGACGAGTTAAAGAGTTTCTTTAAAATATATATTAAAAAAACCTTCCTTTCTTTGGTGAACGATATATGATGATTTTGTAAAAAAAAAAAAAACATAATTAATGCAACACAGAAGTCTTTGTGTTTAAATGGTGTATGATGTTTTTCTGCCAGAAAAGAGAGCCTGACCAGAGGAGCTGCATCAAATACCAGAGTGAAAACATCACACATCTCCTGGATTTCTCATTCCACAAGAGGCAGCTTGTGAATCCTGCCTTCTATAATACTCATATTGTAGTTCCTGCATTCTCAGAGTTCTGAAAGTGCTATTTTATAATCTAAAGCTCAGAATGTAGTCTTTTATCTAATGCTCCTACTAAAAAGTCATAAGCAAAGCCTTTATTGACTGAAACTGACTGTAGAGCCATGCAGCTGCGAGCAGACAGAACTGCTTCCATGAATCCCTTGAATAAAGACAATGCTAAACTCTTTTGTATGATGTCACTTCGGCATGTACAGACTACTTTTTACTTTCTGTTTTAAAGTTTGTCATCTGCAGTCGAGCCCCAGCAGCCGTTTTGATTTTTTGTGGGCAGAGGTGGGGGCAGCATGTTTGTGGGTTTGGCATCTTGTTCTCCTGCAGTGCATTGTGGGTATCTATGTGAAATCACGTGACTTACTGTAAAGCCTGAAAGCTGTTGATGTAGGTTATGTGATAGTCGGTCCACAGCGGCTGTGGTTGGAGGGCGCCACAGTGGCACTTGAACTGGGTTTCAAATCTGGAGAGGAGAGAAGACGTCTTAGAGGAAAAGAGAGGCAGAGCTGCCAGACTGCAGGGGTTTTTTCTTGAACTACTTCATTTTATGTGAAGTTAGAAACTCGGATTTCTATGATTTTATGTCATAGAATAGAACAGGGTGTCCAAAATGTTGCCCGAGGGCCTTTTACGGCCCTTGGACTGACTTTCATTGATCCCCAAATGCAATTCAAGAATTTAACATGTTTAGTCCTCCAGCAAAGATGGTTAACAGAGACTGGTTATTTTTTAAATTAGGAAAAAAATGATAAGAAATAAAAAAGTTTAGTACAACATAAAATATGAATACTCTTAATAAGTAGCCTTTTTGCATTTTCTTTAATTTTGTAGTCAATCTGACCACATTTATCCTCCACTCTAAAGCAGACTTGAATGCATCCAAGTCTGTATTTACTGAATTTACACCAAACACAGCAGGTGCTTTCAGAGAAAGAGTGACCCAGATCTGGTTCTTGTGCCGAGACGACTAACTTTTGTGTGTGTGTGTGTGTGTGTGTGTGTGTGTGTATATATATATATATATATTTATTTTTTTATTTTTTATTTTATTTTTTTTTTTTCTTTCCCATGAGTCCCAAAGAATCTGTAAACTGGACGCCTTTCTTCGAATGAGACAAACATGCAAGACTCCTTTTCAAGTTTTTGAGGGTTCGCCTCAAATCGTTTGCCTTCAAAATAAAATTGAACTTTGTTTTATAAAAATATTGCATGCTTAGTTTATTATTGAGCAAGTGAAAAGAATGACAATACATTTGTAGTATTATCTATCTAAAACGTTCTGGGTACTTTGGACACCACTGGAGCAGACCGACACAGTAACAGATAACTGTGAAGGGAAGGATTTTTCTAGAGTTATTTACCAATCACAATCTGAAAAGTGTGGCGTACATTTGTATCCCGAGTCAATATTTCTTATATCTAAATACCTCATTTTACCTCATTTTGCTTAAATGCTGAAACCAAGCTAGTTTTAATTGGGCCTTAAAAACATCTACAGAGAAATGTGGAAGAGTCTCTACTGCAGTAAATGTGTCCACAGCACAGAAAGGTAACTTGAGCAAGAGGCACGTCAAGCTAAAGCTAATCTGAGGAAGAACACGTTGTCAAAGTTTTGCCCTTGACAGTTCCAGTTTGTGAACTTTAGAACTGACAGATTGCCCTGCTTTTAGATCTGTCAGCAGTAATCAGAATCATGTTGATATCTATTGACTGCAAAAATATTTTTTTAGTTTAAGAAGTGTACATTCTGACAGTGATCTCAACCTAAAACCAATGTTTAGTTTTCTTTAAAGCGTTCAGATTAACTACATATATATGCAAACAAGTCCTGTTTCCACCTCCATAATGTTTTTGAAATTAATCTCATATTTTATCATTGATTTGACTCAATGAATGCCTCTGTGTGAGTGTTGTGCGGGGATCTCCCTGACATTCCCACAAAGTCTCCAGAAGAAGTTGCCACAAATAAAGAAAAACCGAGGAGGGAAACACCCACACACGTCCATTCCTACCCTCATGACCTATTGCAAAATATAGATATAAATATATATGTATTAATAATCTGTGAGGTACTGTATTGTTGTTATAACTGACAAACCAACACAAAGTAACACATGATTGTAGAGTGGGAGGGCAATGACACACGTCTTCAGAATCCCCTCAAATAGAAATGGAGAAATTAGGATCTGACTTTGTTTTCGGAACAATGTTTTTTTTTTTTTTTTCGGGGGGGGGGGGGGGGGGGGGGGGCGCACCGCCACTGTTTCCAATTAAAA
>NW_015113002.1:256628-269500 GCF_001443285.1 Poecilia latipinna
TAGAAAAATGCGATAGTTTATACATTGGCTAAGTTCTGTGGTGTTTAGCAGGTCGGACACATTTTGCATTTACTATAAAAGTAGTTCAGTTTTAAGCTCGTCTGTTTGTTTCTTTCTAATGACAGACTGAACAGAGCTCAGTGAAATGTTCTGGATCCTTTCTGCTGGGTTCCTCACGATTCACAATTCTGTTTGTTCAAACCTTTGAGGCTAGAAACAGACTTACTGCATTTAGAACAGCTAAAAGACACTTAAACTGGATTTTATTCAAGGCGATCAAAGTAAAGGAGACTCAATGCAAATGTACGTCACACTTTTCAGATTTTTATTTGTAAATTTATGAGTAAACTACCCTTTGCTTCACAATTAGTGGCAACATGTTGGTCTTTTCCATAAGATTCAGTTGAAAAAATATATATGTGCCATAAAATCAAGTATGGATAGAAAAACTGAAAGGAAATCATGTGAAAAGGTTTAGATGATAGGAAAATGTTTGAAATGGCTGCCTAAACTATTTGAGCTTTTGACTAATTAGTTACATGAATTCAATGGTATTTTGAGACTTGAAAATGAAATCCCAACCTGCAGTTCATAGGTGTCTTAGCGCCATCCTGTGGGAAGCTGACTTCAGAGCTACATCGGGGTCATGAACTTTGCTCAAAAGAAAAACAATTTGAAACTGAAAAAAAACCAAAAAAACTTGAAGATGAAAAGTAGACTTGGACTTTTGTTTCCAGTTTCAAATCTATTTTCAATCTATTTTGTCAATTTCAAGTCTCTTTTTTTTGTCAGTTTCAAACTTTTCTTCAGATCAAAATAATTTTTCTGTTTCAAATCTTTTTGGGATTTTTTTTTTTCAGTTTTTTTTCTATTGAACAAACTTTGAGTTTTTCCACAGGTATTATTACTCTGACAAGTTGCTCTGGGTTTTATCTGCATGTTTTTATTTAATTTGAAGTGTTTTTGTTTGAGATGATTGTGATAGTTTCCAACACAACTGAGAGAAACTCTCTTATGGAGATATTTCCTTTGTTCTACACCAAATCTTTTTGATCACAATGACTTTCATCATCAAGACTTAAGATCAACTCAAATGTTTTGTGCATGTTGAATATGTGCATGTTACTAAAATTAGTATTATTTGTAATCATACTTCCTGGGAAAACTTTTCAACTCCTCCAGGCAGGAAACGATGACTTTCTTCACCAGATCAGGGTCCAGTTTTCCAGAGTGGTCCACTTTTCCTTTAACAGCCTGCAGGCAGAAACGGGAACATGAGGCTCTACTGCCATCAAATGGATGCAACCCTGCATTAAATTGGATATTTATACTTTTATGTGTAACTGAAATAATACACTTTAAAACTGAATTTTGGAGCGTTTAAAAAAAATAACCATTCAAATTAAAAGTTAAAGTTGAAACAAGCACAATAGTTTGTAAACATAATGCTTAAAAATGGCTGAACTCTAATAACGTTAACTACTTCACTTTAATAAGAAATTCCAGCTAAACATTTTGATTAGAATATAACTAAAGACACTCAGTCAGCTCATGTGCTTATTCATGTAGAGTTAGTAGGACAAGGCTACAGTTGATATGTTCACACAGGTTAGATTATTAATTAATATACTGATTGGAAATAATCTTCTCTGCTGATAGGTAGCATTTAAAAGCTGCATGAAAATGTAACTTTTTTTATTCAAGCTCTTAAATCTTCATCATTTCTAATTAGAAATATTGATTTAAAGAAAAAATGACTCTGCTTTTTATTAGTTAAACTGAAGCAGAATGATTTATCACTATGGGGGTCTTACAGTCCAAATGTCCATAGGAAACAGAGAGAGCAGCAGGTTGTCTTCCCTCTGGGGCTCCGTCTTGTCTTTCCACACAGTCTCATGTTCGAGTTCAATCACTCTGTCCAGCAGAACGCTCATGTCCTCCTGCAGCACACACACACACACACACACACACACACACACACACACACACACACACACACACAGAGAGAAAAACAGCAGGCCAGCACTGTCAAAACACGAGTCTCAGCAGGAAGGAACGGGATCATTTCAGGCTGATTATTTGGAAATTTGATTTGAGCTGAAATCACATTTTCTTGTTTGTAAATGACAGTTCAGTCTTAGGGAGTGTTCATTTAACTGTTTTAAAATACGTAGACGTCCAGTGTCCAAAAATAACACTGTAGTCAACATGAAAAATGCTGACTACATTATGCTCACTTTTCCCCAAATTAAACCTGAATATGAAGAACTATCTTTCCATTATGCTGCAGCAAAAGACTGGAAGAAACTTCAAAAAGTGATAAAGTTGAGCTTGTTCGTAACATTAGGTACTTGTAAAGGTATTTTAAAGAAACCCTCACATACTTCAGCTAAAAATGAAGTATTTTTCATTTTTAGCTGAATGAAAAATACTCTGCATTGTTGTTGTTGTTGTTTTAACTGTTTTATGATTTCAACAGTGTTGCTAATGTTTGTTGCTTATTGTAGTGTCCAGCTTGACGTTCCTCTGCGTTCTTCCCTCCCCGCCAGGCTGTTACTGTAAGTAAGAATTTGTTCTTGATCACTCACCTGGTGAAATAAATAAAAATGATTTGAAAAAAAATCAATAATGGAACCAAAGCAAAGGCCGGTGAAGAAAATAAAATAAAATAAAAAAGAGCAGAGGTCTTTATATTATTTTTTCGAAGATAACACAGCAGTTATCCTGATCCCACCACCACCATGGTCTAACTGAGGTAAAGTATCCATGAACTCTGTCAGCTGCACTGACTTTGTAGTTAATAAAACCATTTTAGCAGCAGATGACAATCACAACCAACTGTGGGAACTTCACACAGGACGATGTGCTGCTCCTCTCTTCCTGCAGACTCTGGGAACTTGATTTGAAGTCATGAAAAAAATGGTCCCTCTAACAGCCCTTTAGTGTTCCACTGAGAAGTAGCTCCTATAATGAGCTCAGCATGTGTGCAGTTGCTCCAAGTGTTTGCTAATAGATGCTGGCTAG
Organism: Poecilia latipinna; assembly: GCF_001443285.1. NCBI lineage: Eukaryota > Metazoa > Chordata > Actinopteri > Cyprinodontiformes > Poeciliidae > Poecilia > Poecilia latipinna. The sequence continues at coordinate 259,653 of NW_015113002.1, forward strand.
TCTGAAGGAGCTGAGTGGCGGAGAGCTGCTCTGTGAGCAGAAGCTCAGAAGCCTGGAAACTGCAGCTCTGAGGAGGAGCTGTGCCTTGAAGGCGGAGCTAGAGCCACCCAGGCATTGTTCACAACTAAATGGTTGCCATGGAGATTAAAGGATTTGTCAAACATTCATGAAAGAAACATATCAACACTCTAGTTATGTTTCTGATGAGGGAATAACATAATAACATGAAGTAAAGCTAAAAAAGTTGGCTACATATTTCTGCCCCTTTAAATTTTATTCATACCCTTTTAGAATGATTTGAAACGTCAGCTTTTACCTACAGTCCAAAATCTGCCAGATAGCGCACCCTACAGGTCAAAAGATGCTCTTTCACCTGGGAGAAGGGGGTATATGGAGGGTTCTGCTCCTGCTGGCTGAGGCTTTGAGTTTCTCATCTTCCAGCTTTTTTTCAGTAGGCTTGGTCCTACTTGTTCTTATTGTAAAGACCTGTGTGATTTTTATCTTGAAAGGTGGTATAGGAATTTTTTTTCTTTCTTTCTTTCTTTCTTTTTTATGTTACCTTTACTTTGCAGCAGTACTTCTCCAAAAGCTGCTTCAGGAATCCTTCTTGTAGTTGCAGGTCAGCACTTTCCTCCGCCATGTCCGGCTGCAAGGAGAAACTTCCCATGATCTTCTCACTGTTGGAGTGAAAAAGAATACCAGTCACATGTTGTGACATGTGCCAAGCACCGAAGCAAGCTAAAAACAACACATCCCACTGAGAGAAGGCTTCATGTGAACAGACCTGTTGACTTGGAGTCAGAGCCAATCACACGGCTTCCTCATGACATGAAAAAAACTGTCAAATATTACAAAATCCAGAATTTTCTAAGAATTTGCAGCCTATTGCAGTATGTCAGGGAATTAATTCATATTATCAGATTTAGTAAAATTTCAGTGGTCAATCGCTACATTGCAGTTTAGAATATTGTAATACACAGACTTTGTGTCAAAGTAAATAAAAAGAATGATTCTGTGTACTGGACTGTAGAATTTATGACTCTACCTAATTTGTGAGAAACGTGTCCATGACCTGAATTGAATGTTTCCATTCTGTCTATTTGAGTTTTTTTTTTTATATATATATTATATCAGCTGGGGGTTTTTTAGACTCCAAATTTGCATTTTAAGCATAACATGTTGGTTTGGTGTGGTCTGATTCAAAGTTAAAATGTCAGCAAAATGATCTGTGCTGTTTTTTAATACTTCCTCCTCAGTGCCTCCCTTTTGCTGGTACTCCAGTCCACAAATAGGTTTTATGTGCTGCCCAGATATGTTAGTTTTCTGTTATGATTGTTGATGCAAACACCCATACAGATCATTCAACTCAGGTGTGTCGACTGTTCCTGCAAACATCCATAAGGAACTGCTTTCACTCAGGAACTTTGTGAATTCTTTCATGGTACCTTGGTAGGTCACAAACTGTGCAATTTGTCCTTTTTTGAAATGCTTTTACAAAATTTGATAGTAATCTGTTATTATGATATTATGACAAAGTGGGTGTAACTCAGCTTCAAAGTCTTAGGCCACATAAAAGCAGGGTCAATAGATGCTGAGACAAAGAGGACGCAAAGGCTGCCAGCTTTCTGCAGAGCCAATTGCAACAGACAAGCAAGCTTCATCTGCCGTTCTGGTTAGCATACTACATTAGCAACCCAATGTACAAGTGTGGGTTTGCGAGTTGCCATGAGGACAAAACAGTTGGAAAACTACTGTAAAACAAGACTGTTTCACAATGTTGTTGAGAAAGAACCTGATGAAGTTGCATAGAATCCAGAAGAATGTCCACTAATCTCAATAAACACACTCCTAAACCTTGTGGAAAACCTTTAGTAGATGGATTAACAATGGGATGTCACTCAAGTTCATTTACCACTGTGTGTCTGTGTGCTAGATGACCTGCAAGGATACCTGACCACACAACCTGTCACAGGCACTGTCATCTTGCATGGCGCCTGCTCCAGGGAGCTTTTATGCTGGATAAGGAACCAGTAGGTCTCAGGGTTGTTCTCTGATGAAAGTCGATTCATGTTGAGCAGAAATGATAGCAGCCAATGATCAGCCACTGTTGTCACCAGATGAGCCTTTGGTGGTGGGGGAGTTGCGGTGTCAGAAGATGGTTCAGAACTGTCCTACACCTTGTGAATAGTACAGTGACAAGACCATACTACCTGAATGACATCATCACTCCAGTCGTTGTGTTTCTGCTTGAATAACACAGGCCTGATTTCATCTTTATGGACGACAGTGCTAGAACTCATCAACATTAAATCGGTAGGAAACAGCTACTGAAAACTAAGGTACCTTGAATGGAGTGGCCTGCAATTTCTCCAGACCTGAATTTCATAAAAAAAATACCTCTGATATCATCTGAGTGGTTTAACTCTGAACCAGAGAACCTCGATGACCCAAGGGCCGTCCTTCAGGAAGACTGGGATACCATGACTCGGTAGACAATGAGTCGACTGAATGACTTGTGAACAACATAAGATGCTTTCGTTGATAATCAAGGCCACATGATATGTTACTGAGACACTGACATTTTTGTTGTGGCATTCCCAGCACTGTTGTTAGAGTTTGTTTCAGTGTATTGCTTGACATGAGGAACTCCCCATTACATGGTTTTACATCAATGCCCTATTGTTAGAACATAATGGTAGAGTGAGTGATAGAGATTTTTGGTATTATCATTTTGTTATTACTTTAGTTCATATTCAGTCTAATGTTAATCTTCCTTATGTGTGTATAAACTGACCTGGAGGTTACGACTGACCGTTTCATCTTCGTGTGAGACAGTTAACTCTGTGTTTCCCAGACCTTAATTCTTATCAACCAGAATACCTCCTAACTGCCTGTGAGCAGTCGTATTTTGTCTCTTGTTTATCCTCCCTCTTTGTTGACAGTTTGACCTAGAGCTGAACTGGGCTCAGACCGTAGATCAGATATCACACCTGGCTGGTTTGTTTAGGTTAAATGTTTTACGACCTCTGTTGTTTTTTTCTGGCTGTTCTGCTTGACAATAAAACAGGGGCTCACGCGAAAGGAGATCAGAATTCTCTGTGAACGGCTGATGAGGTTGTTGATGGAGAGTTCTCCTTTTGCAAAAGCTTTGTCTATAAAATTCATATACGTTGTCTGTGGTCTTTTTATATAGGTTCGAGAAAAAGTACCTATCAGTGAGCTTCTTACATTTTCCTCAACTTTCACTTGAAATCCAATTACCTCTAACTTTTTGAGAGTAGTGTATGTGTGTGATTGCAGACAATGTAAGTGGTAAATGACCTGCACTTGTATAGAACTTTATCTGGTCCAGAGGACTCAAAAGCGCTTTACACTACATTCAGTCATTCACACACACACATTCACACCCTGATGGTGGTAAGCTACATTGTAGCCACAGCTGCCCTAGGGCAGACTGACAGTGGAGAGACTGCTGACTATCAGCATCACCAGCCCCTCTGATCACCACCAGCAGACAAGGTGGATGAAGTTTCTTGCCCAAGGACACAACGACTGATACAGATGGAGTGGAGATTCGAGCCTCACAGGCTACAGGTCAAGCTCCTGACTCCTGACTCACCTTCACCTCTGGTACCATCAAATACTTTTGGCAACATAGGTCATGAAATGGTGTCTGGATCTAAATATTTAATTGTAGCTCTGGCCATTTATCCACGGTTCCATCCAGCTTAGTTTTAAGTTGGCTGCAATGTCCTAAAGGTTTTCTTCCTGTATTGCCCCTTATTTCCATTAAGTCTGACCAGTTTCCCAGCTAATGTTTGTGGTGGTTGTTATGTGTAATTCCAATGCACGTGTACCTCACTTCACAATGCAATACTTTGCATTGTTCAGTCACATAAAATCTGATTAAAATATGTTTAAGTTTTTGTTTGCATGAATACCTTTGCAGGATAGTGCAACACACCAACAACCAATGACTATGTTTAAAATGTTATGTCCATCCCAGTGGGCGGACATAACCGCTGCCTATGCAACCATTCTAAGTCCATTGTCTGTCAAACAGTGAGAGCATCAGATTGACAACCTTCCAATAGAAATACAGTAACACAACATTCCTTTATTCCCCCACCTCTTGTATTTGTTGAGGATCCAGTCCAGTAGAGCGTACAGATCCTTTAGCTCGGTCACCTGCGGCTCCAGCTTCCTCAAGTGCTGCCCGATGATTCTGTGGTAGCTCTTCACGTAGGTGCTGAAGACCTTGAAGCTGGGTGGGTAGGACCATCGCAGCTCCCGCTTCACATTCTCCAGATCCTCTACAATAGTTTTTCCCAAGAGCCCGAGATGGACCGCCAACCAGGATGAATTATGTTCCTTCTTCTCCAGATGAACGCCGTTGACCTTGACCTGCACGCCCTGGGACACTGCCTCCCTCCAGGCCTCCATCCAGCTGTCTGGCAGGCCGCCTGGTTCCTCGGCCCTCTTCTCCTCCTCCTGGATGATGCGAGCCACATGGACCAGTAGTGCCTTGTTCCTGGCAGGAAAGGAGTTGGAATCACAGACTATGGTGCAAATCTTTTTCCTGAGGTCCGTATAGAGGAGGGCCAGGTCTTTCTCCTTCTTTGCCAACTCCATGGGGGAGTTGTCACCAGTTTGCTGTTGCTCCTTCTGAAACTCCAGTCGCATGGCAAGCAGGTTCAGATGAGCTTCCTCCAGAACCTCCATCTCTATCAGCTTGTTGATCTGCATAACTGAAGGTAAAAAAAAAAGAAAAAATGACAGACGTCTTCTTTTTTTCATGCCTGTAGAGGCATGAAAAAAAGACTTAGACTTCAGTTTTATTCTAAATTACTGGAAGCTGAATGATTCATTTTCAAATGAATTCCTTGACGTTTCTACGACATAATCCATTTTTTAATCTGCTGCTTTCATATAAACAGTCCAAACCTAACAGGAAACATGAGGGAGCAGCATTACAAAATGTGTCTTTAAAACCAGCAGCAAATCATAGAAGAGGCATCGCAAGCCCTGTTTCAAATTGCTTCTACTTTACATTGTTGGAAATGATGTTAAATAAATTAAAAAGTCCAAAGAAATCTTTTAGAAAACCCTGAGAAGACTACAGGTGTAAGAACTTGGTAGTTTCCGTTTCAGTCCAGTATTGCAGTAACTGAAAGCTCAAAAATCTGACATTTTTTTCATTAATGAATGCACCAAAATAAGTAATTGCATTCAGGTACCCCAGAGTCACTTAAAGTTAGTCACTTTCAGTATCAGGAAAGTGTTTAAAAATGAAGTCGAGATGAACCACTGGTTACAGAGCAAACACTACAGTCAAAGAAAAAATATCAACAAACATTCAATCAGCTTTCTTGAAATCTACTGAAGTCAGTTCTGGGTCAATTTGCTCCTTCATTATGGAATACACTGGAATTGGCCAAATCTCTGACCAAAATCTGACCAAATCTCCAAGTTAAGATGGAGATTTTGACATGCTAGCATTACAGATATTGTAATGCTAGCGTGCTTTTCAAGCTAATCGCTAGTGTGGTTGGAAAGCTAGCGATTAGCTTGTGAAAGCAATTAAAGGCAATTTAAAACATTTTGCTCCAGCCATTTTGTCGCTGTTTTAAAAATAACTGCTCTCTAATATTCAACCACTGCAAGAAGCTTAAAAAACGTAATATTTTCAACGCTGCCACTAAAATTATATTTATAGTTAGAACTTGCTAAAATCAGTCTAATATTTATGAAAACTTGTGATTGGAAACTAAGCACAAAGCTCAGATTGGTGCATCTTTAATGTGGATTTGTTATTAGTCATTACTGGTTGATTATTTACACTATTTGCCCATTAATGTAGAAACATTAATGGGAATAGCAAAATGGGTTCAACTCATCCTCCTCCAACATCAAATTCTTCAAATAAGACTAAATCTTCATTAGCAGTTTTAACTGAAGTGGATTATCTTCCCCTGTGAACGTTTATACTACAGACGTTTTCTGTGACGTTGTGTGTTTGTAGCTGAAACAAGATTATCTTTAGCTGCTTGTGTTGCAAAAACAGAGACAAAGAAGAGATCTGCACGTACAGACAGTAGGATGACCGGAGCTGCATGAGACTTTTTTCTATCCTTAATTCTTGTTTCCCCACAAGCGGCGAGAAACAAGAATGCTGAACAAGTGGGACAGTATAAACTTTGCTTCTTAAACATAATAAAATGTCTAAACCTGGTGACTTTCCAGACAGTAAATGTCAAACCTGGCCTATTCATTTAGATTTTATTTGAATAGATGAACTCTATGAGATCACTGATTGTTGATCATTGATCAAATGTAGCTAACAATAAAATAATCCAGAGTAATGTGCAGTAACACAGTAACTTGCAAAATAATCATGTTCTTCTTTCCATTTTTTTTTTCAAGAAACAATGTATTTCAGTGTGATTTTATGAGACATAGAAACACAAAGTTGAACATAATTGTGAAGTAAAAGGAAAATGATATTCATCATGGCTTTAGTTTAATTTTTTACATAAATACAATCTGAAAAGTGTGGCGTACATGTGCGCCACACTTGTATCTAAGCAACATCTACTTTACCAAAATAACTCATGATCAATTGGATTGAACAGAGAACGTCTGTAAGAATCAATATTCAATTCTTGCCATTTAGATCTGGCCTTGGACTGGGCCATTCTAACATATGAATATGCTTTGATCTAAATCATTCCCTTTGGCTGAATGCTAAGGTTGCTGCCCCTGTCCTTAGCAGGTTTTCATCCATCCATCCTTCAGTGCACGCTGAGCGCTGTCACTATGCCATAGAACAGCATCCCCCTTTCATTTCCATCTCATCTAACCAGAGCACGTGTTTGCAGTGTCTGCATGTCTTGTGGTAAAGAGATTAATACAAATGTATGCCACATTTTTCAGATTTTTATTTGTAGTAGACATTGAAAATGTATTACTTTCCTTTCACTTTCCTGCTTTGACTAGTCCACCTCCTGTTAAATTACAATAAAGTTTCGTGGTTGTAATGTGACAAAATGTGAAAAAGTTCATGAGGTGTGAATATACATGAAAGCCACAGATGAGCATTTCTCTAATATGTGAAATGTCAGCTTGTACAGTTTGTTGTGCAAATCATCACTACTGATTCTATGTTTTGGCCATTTAAACTGGGAATGTATATTTATGTAAGTTAGTTATATTCTGTTGGCATGCACACGTAACAAAATGCAGTAGCTCTTATTTGCAGTACATAATTTACATGGTCAAAAGATGAAAAACAAAGTTATAAAGAATGACAGTAATGACGGCTTTCGGTTCCTTTTAGAGCCCCAGCTCCACCTCTTGCAGAACCTTCCACCAAGCAGAGTGCTCTGACATTTCAAAGGTGTCTTTTAGCTTCTACATGGGTGGAAAAGTCCATATTTACTGTCTAGATGTAGCAATGTGGAGGGAGGATGAAAGGCCTCAAAGCAGAAACCCTCTCCATTTATATCTGCTTCAGCTGTACCCAAATAAACTGATTGAGAAGCGTAAAATAACCTGTGATGGTGCGTACCTGACAGTGGTGTGTGTGGAATTTCAGGCAGCGTGTACAGCTCCTCCATCTCCTCCATCTCCTCCACCTCCGTTTCTTTCTCCTCCCTCATTTCAGGCAGGGCCTCAGCAGCCGGAGGCTCCTGCCTGGCCGCTTTGTCGTTCTCCTTCTTGGAGGGAAACCTCAGACTTCTGCGAAGTGAGGATCCTTTCTTCAGAAGGGAGTCGGTCAGCTTAGACATGTTGGGATCTGAGAACAGAAAGCACGCAGTTTCTGTGAATGCATCGTACGTCTTACATGGCGACACTGGGTGAAGAAGAGTCAGTTAGCTGCTTTAGCGTCAGTGAGATCAGAGGAAACATCAAATCAGCAAGAAGCGATTTAAAAGGAAACTGTGCTATGAGCAAGTGAGAGTAAAACTTTCAGCAAATAACAGGAAGGCTGAACATATTACAGTGATATAACTACTTTATCATTTTCAGCTTTCATACCTTTACAGGTTATATTTTTAAAATGTTGGCATCCATTTAGAAATTTCAGTGTCGCAATAAGGTTTTTGATTATCTAGTTAGCACTCTACCCGTGCTAACTGCTAACTTAAGACACTAAAACATGTTTAAACATGTCAGATCTGTAATCATTTTATCAATTTGTTGAAATACTAAAAGCTTGTCATACACTCACTGTTCTCTCACACAGCGGCGTGACTTCTGCACTGCTTTCAATTTAATGACTGACGAATTATGAAATGAAGGTTAGAAACATAAATTAATTCAACTGTCACACAGCCTGAAAAAAGCAAAGGAAAAAAAAAAGCTGTTCAAGCCAGCCAATCCTGAGCTGTGAATATGTGTGGTTGGCTTCAGCTCATTTGCATGCCAACCACTGTAAACTACTTTCATTTCAACATGGTGTTGAAAAATGACCCGTGCAGGGCTCAACTGGTTTCCAAATTCTGTAGGCCGTCACAGAGTTGCACCCTCAACAGAAACATGTCCAGTCACAATGTAAACCATGACCTCCACTGACCCCAAACATAAAGAACAGGAACAAAGAGAGACAGAAGTTTGGTTTTGAGACTATGGAACCAAACTGGTTCTAAGCTGAACGACAGACGTACCTGTCTTTGAGCGAGCTAGAGGTTTGCGTTTGTGTTGTGTCATGTCTGTCAGATCTTCATCCTTTTTTTGAAAGAAGCCCCCTCTGGTCTTCAAGGGTGATGCAGCTGGAGAGCCTGCACTAAGACCTGGTGGAGAAACGGGGAAGAGACGATGTCAGTGCAACGTTGAGTAAATATCCCTGTGTCCAGTCGTGTATCAGCAGGTGTACCTTTTATATTTGTGTGTGGGTGTGTGTGTCAAGAGCTGGGTAATGCAAATGAATCTGAGCTGGAAACCAATGGCTTTTTAAGAGCTCTGACGGGGAACCACAAAGGCATAAGCAGGTTTTTCCGGGAAGTTTTCTCAGCATGTCAGCCGACAGCAAATACCATTAACACAAAGTCACATGACTTACAGTAAATGAAACCGAAGCATTAAGATAAACTCACAATCATAACATGGCGTAACAGCTGGTGAAAGAAAGAACGCCCGTACAACCACTGACCACACAGGACAAATCTGAATGGAACATTTAACACCACTAAAACTCACGGGTTTGTCCTTCCACCTGTAGAGATTTAAAGTGTTTGTTTTGGTCTGTCAGAAGTTTGGGACATCAGGTAAATTGTAACATGATAAGAAAAAAAGGAATTTCGCTGTTAACCTTGAATATTTCAGGCCTTGAGTTTGGTGGTATTCTAACAGACCAGTGTATTACCACCCTTTGTTTTACCTTTTAATTTCTAAGGTACTATCTTCTACCTATTCTGTCCCACATTACCTGAATTCAACCAATTTTAAAGCCTCCTAGAGGTGACTATTAGTTTAATTATTCTCCTTGTTGTATTATGTTACATTTTGTAACAAGGTCATGCTGCTTTTTAAGCATCTGGGGAAGCTTTAGTGTTTACTAGATCTGGTTACTGAAGTCCCATGCAGGGGAATGTCTGCAGGGAATTTCAAACTTGAGCTTAAAGATTACAAAAGAGCGGTGTAAAGATAAGGTTCCCACATGCTTCTCTTCTATCTGGAACACTTTTTATAAAGTAAACGCCAGAAAAATGACAAAACAGCTGAAACACTGAGTTCCTCTAAATCAAGACTAAAAGCCCACCTATTGGAGTTGCTTTTGAACCATAATAAACAGAACATAGACAGACATATTTGATGCGTGTTGGCATAGGCGTAGGAAGCGGGGGGGA
>NW_015113002.1:275159-312870 GCF_001443285.1 Poecilia latipinna
CTACAGACCGGTAGACGTGTGGGCCAAGCAGTTCAGGTGTTTTCTCCTTTCACTACAGTAACTTCTAAAATAGCTTTGTTCCCGACATAGCTTTCTCCTTACAGTTGTCCTGTCAACATATCTTCCTGTTTGAGCTCCTCCATATAGTTGCCATTGGGCTCTTTGTTGCCTCCCTTGTTAAAGCTCTCCTTGCACAAGTGAGCAGCCATGTTTGGTAGGTTTGTGTGTGACAGTTTCAACAAATATGAAAAAAAAAGACTTTTTTCTGTAAAAGGTACATACTACGGTACATCTTTAAAAACGTTCTGTTAATGACTAATAATGACACTGCGAATAAACAAGGACTGGTATTCCATTTTGTTGGCTTATTTAGCTCTGCTGCTGCCAGATTTCGCTCCGGTCCTCCAGCACCCTTATACCAGCTCACTTACAAAACAAACATCAGGACGACAAGTTTACACAAGTTTTCTACATGGTTCTTTATGGAAAAAAAAGATAATCAACATTACAACACCATGTGTGCTTGATCACAGATTTCTTTAGCTGTGCTCTCAGTAGAGTTTCTCCCTGTGTAAAGGATTACCTAACAGCTACGAAGTTCACCAACTCTAGTGTTTAGCTCATGCTTCTTCTGAGAATATTCAGAGGGTTAAAAGGTCATTTCAATGACATCACACCTGCTGTTCTAGGGGTAAAAGATACAAGAAGGACAAGCTTTGGGGGCTGAGTTTGAACGTTACTCACTGGGCGAGCCTGGCGGTAGAGAGGAGGGCGACTCTGACTCTGCTCTGGATGTGACCTTTGACTCCTTCCTGTTGGGTGAGCGGGGGCTTTTCTCGGCGGGTCGCCTAATGCTCCGCCTGAACGTCTGGAGAACGCCGAGAGCCTCTTTCGCCACTCCGTTCGCTTGCATCTTTCCGTCGCTCTGGAGGGATACTCTGTCCTCCTCCGGATTTTCGCTGGACTTATTCATTGTTGGTGAGCTCTCAGGCCATGCGAGACGCAATCGTCAGGAGGGAAATTTAAAATAAAATCCCCGGAAAATTGAAAAGTGAGTCCGCTCTCGGCTTCTGAGGGCAACAAACGGGATGTTCTTGTGGTGTTCTTGGTCCTTAGCAGAGGCGGGCTCTGTTTACAGATAACATAGGATCCAGTCTGTGCAGTTCTGATAACAAGAGTTCACTGTGAGGGGAAAGTCAAAGCACAAATTAAAAGCTGCAGAGAGACTTTTCACAGATAGTTTTGGACTTCCCACTGAAATTTGCTCTTGTTTTGCTCCAAACCCTGAAAGCAGAGAGCAAACACACAACCAGCAATCAGCTACACAAACAAGGCAGTAAACTTCCTCAGTGATTGTTTCTGTGATCACATGCAGAGAGTAAATCATTAATGTGTCCATTTTGCAGCAAATGATTAATCAAGTCAAATCAAGTCAGACAATCCATTATGAAATCTTTAAATATTTGCAGTATTCATAATGATTTTTTGGAGTTGCAATGGGAAGAATGATTTTACGCTCAATCCACTTAAACCTAAAACATATGAATGGTTTAAAATACCTGAAAAACACATTTGTGTTTTTTGGTCATTGTGAATTAAATGTACATTTATGTTTTATCTGTATTTCTTTATGCTTAATAAATAAGCAAATCATAATTATTTTTAATAGTTCTTTATAAATCTAAAAGTCAATCATTTTTTAAATATTTTCTATATCTCTCTGAAGTGCTTCCTAAATTATAACAGCATTACACTTCCTCAGTTCTACATTTTATATGGGATTTTATTCTACTTGGTAAGCAGAATAGAACCAGCAAATTTTATTCAAGTAGTTTCGTTTTGCAAAAGCAGCAGTTTGCATTCCACATAACTGCATGAGAGATGTTTTTGAAATAAATCCAACATGAGTGAGTGAGAGTGAAACAAAAGTTTGACCCAATTAGTGAATCCACCACAAAGCAGCACTACCAGGTATAAATACCAACGCTTTTGTGAGGAAACCATTACTGAGGGAGGATGACTAATTAGACACGTTTGCAAATGAAGAACAAAACCTTCTAGAAATGAATCTGATTCATTCAGTCTGCTACCACAGGCAGCTGGACGTCAGCAGGCAAAATGAAACTGAAGGTTTTACAGCTTCAGTTATACTAAGGTAACAGTTTCTTCTACAGTCAGGCAATTTGTTTTTTCTTATTAGTCACTTACTAAATATTTGCCATTACATGTTAATTAGTGGGCTGTAATTTAAGAGAAAGGGTTACCCGGTTGAATTCTTTTAAAGTTTAAAACAACATATATTAATAAATTATTAATTGTTAGTGATCCCTGAAAATAAAACTCTCAATGGTGCACCTCTATATTTTTGTCACTACGTCAGCTGTTTATCATAATAGCTGCTTCAAGTAGTTAGTAGACAAAGTAATTAATTTATTAGTCAAATATTATTAACTTAAGACCACAATAACAATGTGTTCTAGAATTATAGTACATAAAATTCATGAGGGTATCAATTTAGCAGATAAATTGAAGTATTTTGAAGCTTTTCCTCTCAAAAGTATGAAAATACTAATAATCAGTATTTATTTTGTAAGGATTGTGAGGTCACTTCCACTTAAGGTGCTGCTGCTAATTAAGACAAATGAAAAGCTTGCAAGTCATTCTGTTTTGCTTCTGAGTTTACCTTCAGGCACAAATCCAAACCTAAGGACAAAGATTTAAAAAAAAAAAAGAAAGAAAAAAATAATTAATAGTACCTTACCTTTGGACAGCAGCTCAGGTAAGATCCCGTTTTGCTTTCGTTTGTTTCCACAAACATGACTCGCTAATTTCACGTTTTTTGAAAGTTTTCAGACAGATATTAACAAAATAAATGTTGTCAGAGTTCCAGGACAGAATAAGACGCATGAAGCTGAAGAAAGCAAAAGAAGGAGCGCAGGCAGCTTGTTAAGGACACAGTCACCTCTGAAAGTAGACGTAATCTGAGCTCAGAGTGCCTAGATTTTTGAGTTAACCATTTACACAAGGAGGAAGTGATGATTACTGCTTGAATTGCAGAAAAATAACAGAATGAAAGACGGGTGGTTTCCTGTTTTAAGGGGAAAAAAGTTACTAGTAGGGAAATTTCTTTCTCCTGAATGCAGAAACTTGTATTTTGACTCATAAATCAATAGATGTGATCATTTATGACCAACAGAATGAGTTATCTGTGTGCCTTAAGTTTGTAATTAAAACATCCTTCTCTTACATTCAGATCCCTCACAAACATAAAGCTACATGCATAAACTATAACTAGTTATATGTCAAACTCTTTTCAAGAGATTACATGCAATATCTTCCCACACCACTGGATGGCGATGTAGACCACATCCGTTTGTATTTAATTTATTCCCGTCTGTTGTAAGAAATCGATGTGAATAAAGTCTTGACTTACATTTCAAGAAAGCATATTTATTTGTAAATGTTATTTGTCAATGTTATAACTTGAAATTCTATTCAATTTCACTCCTACAGCACAACAGAATCAAATGAAACTGTGGTGAAACTGGTGAGGTTTTACCTCCAGCAGAGGCTTCAGTCCTCTACGTCGTCACAGGTTTGAATCCTGGCCTGTTAATCTTTGCCGCATGTCTTACCCCTCTCTCACACACCACCTTCCTGTCGAAGAACCGAAGAAAATAAAGTAAAAAAAATAAATAAATAAATAAAGTTGGCTTCAGTCTACGTTAGCTTAGCAGTTAGCTTCAGCCTCCAGAACCAAAGAATTTTGATAAAGGAAGCATAAAAAGATTTTAAAGTATTAAGTCTTTAAAATTTTTCAGCATTCCCTCACTTCCAAAATCTTTAATTATATTCTTATAAAACAAACATATATTTTGTATATCCATCCCCATCTTTGCACTGATATTTCCATGTTAGCCTACATTAAATAGTCAAATTTCAGCCACTATCCTTTTCCTTCATTTTGTAGTTAATATGTCATACCATAATGCTCCCAAAACACCGCTTTTTTATACAAAAAAACGTTTAATATGCAATTTTTTAAATTTATTTATTTTTAATTTCATGAATCAATCTTTTCCATTTCCAAATGTGTCATTTCAAACATAACCAGCTCAAAACAGCAGAGTTGAATCGTTCTAGTAGATGTCTGGGATAATTCATTCATGAGATTATTTCTTCATGTCCTGCTACTATTGTGGATTTCAAAATGTAGCATGGCAGGCAGTTCAGGGTTTTCTGTTTTCTACTTTGATAATCGTTAAGCTGCTGCTTAACTCAGCAGCCGCTCTGCCTCACAATGGCTGCTATTGAGAGTCAGCATTAGCATAACGAACGGAGAGCTGTGGCGAGAGTGGAGTGTGTCTGTGAACCCAAATGTTTCTAAGCAAAGACCATCTTCACAAAAGATTGTCAAACTGTGGAGGTAGCTTAGGTCATATGGGCTGGTAGTATTTGCGGCCATGTTTTATTTTGTTGTGCAAAGTTATCACAGGTGGCTGTGGCTCAGCAGAAAGAGTGGTAATCATCTGGTTAGGAGTTCTGTCCAGATTTTCCATACACCGTGTGAACACCTGAGAAAAGACTTACCCTCCATTATCAATAACTCTCAACATGTAGATAATCTGTATTGTTTTGTATGATCTAGTAGTTTGACTAATATTTCAGGTCATTGTTTCTATGTTGTAGCTTTTTTGTATACCGTAAAATGCATAAAGGAATGGAAAAATAATTATTCAACCCTTTGGTTGAGTAATTATTTTTTCTACTACTTCTACTACTTCTTGATATGACAGTTTTTCTTGATTGCTTTGACCTACTTAAAGAAACTGGGATCCACTCAGTTTCTATCCTCAGTTCAGCAGAGCGGAAGACGTGTCCTCTTCCAAATGTGTTAACCATTTCTCATTGGTTTGACACATTTTCCTCAACCATTTGCAAAATAGTTAACATAGATGTCACTGAGACAGTCCAAACTCCAAAGTTTTAACTATCGTGATATCGTAGTTTCCTTTACACAAATCTTCAACTAGAAATCAGTCTGCAGGCTGTAACGGGGCAGCATTATATTAAATATATTTATTTGAGGTTTTCATCATGTTATGATGTTATTCTCTCATCAGAAATACACCTGGAGTGTTGCTTTGATTCTTTCATGCATGATTTGAGAAATCCTTTAATCTCCCGTGGCAACCATGCAGATACTTGTGTAAAGTGTCTGGGTGGACCAACTCCACTCCCTCAGACTAGCCAGCAGCAATTAACAAACACTGCTCATACTCTCAGTGCAATGCTGGTAAAAACACCTGGGTGGACCTAGCTCCGCCTTCGAAATGAAGCTCCGCCTTAGAGATGCAGTTTCCATAGCAATTAGTAAAAACCTCGTGGAACTGCTCATCTGCTCAACCAATCTCAAGGTGTTAAATTACAAAGTCAAATTTATTTTAAGTCATTTATGGTATCTACAGCATTTCTATAAGACCTGAAAGTAGTATAGTTACTTGATTGTGTTAAATCAATTAAAACGGACGCATTTCTACTTGGAAAATACATAACACTGCCCCTTTAAATGGTGCAACGTGTTTCTGTTCACCAGCATGAATCCAAGGCAGATGTGGCCCCGACTTTAAGAGAGAAGAGAATGAGTATCAATGGTGGGTATTTCTTTGCTGTAATAGATTTTATTATTTTTCTTAACTTCCTAAGAAGAAGAAAAAAATTTGAAAGACAAAAAAATTGCAAGTATTTCTGATTCTAGATCCTTTGCAAGAAGGAACATCTGGCACAGTCTTAAAGATAACAAATTACACTGGCATGACTGCAATGACAAGAAAGTTTTTTATTTTATCAATCAATCAAATTTTATTTATATAGCACATTTCAGCAGCAAGGCATTTCAAAGTGCTTTTTATTGCATTTTATTGCCCGTTATGTGATGATTGAATGGAAGAGCTCATACGCTTAGTTGCAGGTTGTGTTGTTTAAAGGCAATATTGACCTTTGTATTTTGAACATTTTTGGCACAATCAGAGCCTTTTGCAAGCAAAGTGTGTCACTGCTCAGGTGTGTTAGCTGTTTTGATAATGTGGAGTTTGAGTTGACATGAAAACAACCAAGAACACCTGTAGAGCAGAGGTATCAAACTAATTTTCATTTTGGGCCAAATCAAGATCATGGACGCTCTTAAAGGACCGGTTGTGTCAGAATGTACTGATAAAACATGTGAACAAACTTTTAAAATATTAACAAATTCTTAAAATTACATTATATTGACTATCTTTTCAATCCCTCCAGGGTTTTGCGATTGGTTTTGTGATTAATTTCTAAACATTTGTGATAATTGCACATATGAATGACGGTAAATTCAACATTTTATTCCTCAGCAGTATAGATCATAGACTATAATTTGACATCAATTAAGGCTGAGGCAGCTGTTTTGTACAAGTAAGAAAGTTAGCATCACTTCAACTCAATGTTTTTCATAATTTTTGCCCCCACTGCTTTGATTTGGTTGATAAAACAATACTTAAGCACACTGTCATCTTGATGGTTCTGTTTATGCATCCCTCTAAAATCTAGAGGGCCACATAAAAAACTATGGCGGGCCGGATTTGGCCCTCAGGCCTTGAGTTTGACATGAGTACCATACAGTGATATTTTTCTTTTTCTGAATTTAGGCAATTACAAAAAAAAACTGGGGACATGAAGAGATATAAATAAATTCTCTGGTCTGCACAAGCAGTGTCATGTAATGTTAGTCATTAAAAAAATATATATAATTAAAAATATATAAAATATATAATTAAAATGCTCTGGAGTGTTTGACTGAATCAGACTGAATGATGGATGTTTGGGTGTTTTGTAGAGTTCTGACTCTAGTGTTCCATTTAACAAATCATCTATGGTGTTATGCTAATTATGTGAAATGTTATGAAAACCCTATTTTCTAAATTGTGCTAAAAGATTGGAAAAAGACTGTAGCTGTTACTCAAGTCATTTTAATATGACACAATATCTGCAAAAGGAATGGATAACAATGAACTTAGAAGGCTTTTACTAAATTAAATATAAAGTCCATGTTAAAAACGGTTTGCATTTTAAAATTAGACATAAATTTTTCCTATTTCAGTTTGTGAGGTTTCTTTTTTCTAATAAAAACATTGAATCCTTCAATATTAAAAGCTTTTGTTCCTGTAAATGAGTCAATTTTGCTTAGATGTCAACCGTTTTAGAGTTCTCTAGCTGTTAGTCTGTGTGTTGTAGTGAAAGTTTCACACACCCTCCCACACAGAAACACACACCACCCACATGAGTGCACCATGGTGTTACCTTGTACCCACAGGCAGCCCGGGAGAGAGCAGGAATTGTGATGCTGGAACTGGTACGCCTCACCAAAACTTCAACATTCATATAGCTCATACTGTCACAGTGCAAACACTAAAATTACACGTTTTTTTTCTATACTAACATATAGTTTTCTTTTTTAAAAATGGTTTAAAAGCTATATTGAATGTTGAATGAAACCTCTAAATTAAGAAATGTATTAATTACACCTGTCTGTCAACAGCCTGACAGAAAAATAGAATGGTTTCATTTAAACTTGCCCCTACCACGACCAGCTGTGCTTTGTGTGTGTTTGCGTGTAGGCGTGTGTGTGTGTGTGTGTGTGTGTGTGTGTGTGTGTGTGTGTGTGTCTGTGTGTGTGTGTCTGTCTGTGTGTGTGTCAGTTTGTTTGCAATACCCTGTGGGGACCATTTTCCTGACACATACTACGTTGTGGGGACTCACTGCTCCTCATGGGGACCGAAGCCCCTCTCCCTCTCTCTCTATCTCTCTCTCTCTCTCTCTCTCTCTCTCTCTCTCTATATATATATATATATATATATATATATATATATATATATATATATATATGTATCAATTTAACACCTTGAAATTGGACCTCTGTCTGCTTAAAAATCTCCTGCTCTTTCTGAAACCCCGCCTCCAGTGAGTCATCACAACATGGCTCCTCTATTAACCCTGTAACAAGTAGCTATAATGAGCTCAGCTGATGCACGGTTCCACCAGGGGTCTGCTAATTGCTGCTGACTAGTCTGAAGGAGCTGAGAGGAGGAGTTGTGCTGCTCAGTGAGGCGGCGCTAGTTCCACCCAGGCATTTTGCACAGCTGAATGGTTGCAATGGAAATGAAAAGATTCCTCAAATATGCATAAAAGAATCAATTCAACATTCCAGGTATGTTTTTGATGAGGTGATAACATTATAACATGATGTAAAGCTAAAAAAAAAAGTCAATATCACATAATTTCTGTTTAGCAGAATTCCAGGTCAGATGAACTGGAGTCTGGTCTTCATTGGACTGGTTTTCAACACATTTTCATAGTATATCTAACTGATTGGCTTCATCTGGATTTATGGATAAATATTTCTGCATATAATCAGTAGAAACTTACCCCATGCTGTCTGATAAGTAATAAAGAAATCTTTGAATATTCTTGTTTAAATATTCTTTTTTTCTAGCTCGGGATTTCCAGGTTAACTCGTCCAGATGTGTAGAGCGCCATCTTCTCTCCAAATACTCAGTGTTCTGCTTTTATTCAGATTTTTGAAAATAAAAAAAAACCTAACCTGTACTCAGGTGAAAGAGAGATAACAGGTCTTCCACTAAAACAACTGACACGAGAACACCTGTAAACCATTTTGTTGAGAAACAAAATAAAGTGGGTTATTAGTGAAACTTTTTTTGTTCTTCTAAATTTCATTCTGTTAGGATTTCTGCTTTATGACTCATTCTGTTTCCACTTCTCATGACACTGGGGGGGAAGGGCGGCGGGGGCAAAAGGAGGTGAGATGACTTTTATGCCTCTGCTCTCAGAAGCTTTGTGGAAATGGTTTTAGGGGGAAATGTGGAAAAAAAGGGAGACAGAAGATAAGAAGACGAAGACAACTGATGAGCATCAGAGCAAGAGAACCTGACAGGAATATGGCAGAGGAAGGGAAGGATAAATACGGTGAGAGATGAAAGTCGAATAGGAGAAATAGAATATAGTGAGTAGTGTCAGGTTAATGGATATGGTTTATAATCACAACAGGGAATTCTTTTACTGAACATTTACACTGCTTTACGAAAGTCTTCACAGGATGTAAACATTTTCACTACATTTAATATAATTTAACAGCTTTTTGTGTGATATAGAACAACAGAAAGGCCTGCCTCATTGTGAAATGGAAATAAAATTATTCATGTTTTTTGTAAATATAAAAAAAAAGGAATCTGAAAATGTTGATAGGGGTTTATATTGAGCCCTCTTGAGTCAATAATCTGTAAATCCACTTTCAGCTATAGATGGAAGTCTTTTGAGGAACGTCTCTACAAAACATTTTATACATTATGCCTCATGATCTCCTTTTAGAATGTGTTCCATAAGAACTTTACAGCGTGGGACAACTTATGTTTCACGACCTAAAGAATGAGCATGAGGTTGAGGTGGTTTTTCGGCCGTATCGAAATAGATGCATTTCTCAAAATTGCAAAATACAAAATCAACAGTTGGATGTTACTACTGGCAGAAACGACAAAGAAAATGACAGGAAGTAGTAAGAGGATGATGATTTGTTTTTGTTTTTTTAGACAAGGTGCAGCTGGCTCCATCAGAGCTCTCACAACTTCACACAGTTTGTAAAACATTGTTGAATCCACAGCTCTTCTGTAAAATCACCCACTACAATTTTCCCAAAATGTGCATGTGTAACCACTGCCAAGTAGGCGGGGCTTGTTGCTCCAATGCCTGAATGAGATGCCGATGTCTCCTCCAATTGGCTGATAGATGATGAACGCTAGCGCCATGAATGAATTATGAATTTATCTCATGTAACTGTTTATATCTGTTGCTGCCATGATTGTTCATGACATATCACGTGAACAAATGTTTTCACATGATTTTAATTTCATTTCTTACACTGAAAAAATGAGAATGCATTGCCAACTGACTTAATTTGTTACATGTAACTGAATTAATCAAACTTGTTTTATGTTTGTTTATCATGGCAGTTAAATAAACGTAATATTTTTATGTGGATAAATTTAATTTGAGTAATAAATTAACTTGTTTTTTATTAGATCACCCGTTTTCTTTTTTAAGTGCATTTAATGAAAAAACAGTAATTGCGTAATGATTATTTTTTTCGACATATTGACAAAGATTTGCACTGCGCACATTTATTATGGAAACGCAACTTGGAGTAAAGAGGCGCAGATTTCATCTTCACCCACCACACTTAGATTTTAACTTGTAAAAAAAACTTGAAACATGATTTTTCTTTCATTTCTCAATTCAACCTTACATCCTGTTGGCTGCCTGTAAAAATTCACAGTGAAATACCATGCAGTACATTGTTGCAAAGTGACAAGATAAAGAAAAGAAGTTCAAAGGGTTTAAATACTTTTAAATGCTGTATGTGGCAGACAGAAAAAAATAAATACTTTAGCCTGACATCTCGCACCTCCTTAATAAGTGAAATCAAACTGATCTGTCGACCAGCAAAACAACACCTCTCCCGTCTGCGAGGAATAGATGGTATCAGACACAAGTTGATTTGAAGATTAATATTCTGTCAAGTGTTTTTTTTTCCTTCAATGAAAGTGTTTTTTTTTTTCACATTACAGGGCTTCCTTTAAAGAGCAGTCACCGCCTCTTCGCTGTGTGCTCTAAACTTCAAACACATTCTGCCTCAGATGTATTTTTATCCCCCTCTGCAGCCCTCTCGTCCCCTTCCAGCCCACACACTCTCCTCATCTGTGAAGAATGGGCCCGTTTTAAGAACATAGCCTGACCACTTCCTTTATTCTCCCCGCTGATGGCTAATTAAGGTTGTGCAAATTAAACGAGGGAGCTGTCAGACGGCAGAAGACTGGGGGGGCAGACAGGAGGGTGGGATTGGGTGGGAGGTGTGAAATGAAATGAAATGTGTGTGTGTGTGTGTGTGTGTGTGTGTGTGTGTGTGTTCCAAAAATAACCAGCCACCCCTGTGGCTTTATTGGTGCACTCCAGAGGACAGGGTATCCCAGCTGTGAGATGAACTGTCAGAGTCACACACACATCCTCTCTGCTATGTGGAGTCATAAGCATAAACACCCACACACACACTCACTGACTCTTATTTCATTTGACTTATTTATTTTTTTATTTTTTTGCCTTATCGTTTTTCATTTTTCTGATTTAACATTGAGAACGTTGGGTCATTTTTATCCTGCAGCCCAGTCTGGTTCAAACTGATGATTATGAACATGACACAGGAACATGTGCCATGTGTGTGTGAACGTTTTCTATCACTGAGCCATGGCAGTGAGAGCGTCTGAGGAAACTATAGACTGCCTGGTCCTTCTGGACTGAAACGCGCTCAGCACTGGGACAGAACCAGTCTCCTTCCTGAGATTATCATGGTGGCTGGACATTTACATCACGTCATTACTTACATGAAATAGTTGGAACAAATGAATTTGGAAATTTTTCCCAAGGATGAAGCAGACTGGAGCACATTCTCTTCCTGATATCTCAACTGATTTCCTTTGATCATATAATGTCAAACAATAAAGCAGTGTGTTTCACGTGTGGCCTTAAAGGGGAAGTAGTGCAATTTTATGGCACAATCAAGTAACTGTGTTGACGCCAGTTGTTCTAAAAATGCTGTAAATAACAAATGTGACTTGAAAGAAATTTGACTTGGTAAGCTAATTTTATTTATATAGCACATTTTCAGCAACAAGGCAGTTCAAAGTGCTTTATATGAACTAGGATAAATACAAACAAAACAATAAACCAAAGGAAAGAGCAAAAAGAAAACCAAAAGAAAACATAAATTAGATGCTGCTTCCATGTTTGGTAAAATTGGTGAGGCATAAAACTGTTAGTTCTCCATGATTGGTTCTATAAAGTAGATTATGCTAAATGTTGATTTATGGTATTGAGTAGTTTCTCTAGAAAAACTAACAGAAGTTTGTCTGGATTCTAGTCATTTAGTAATTTACTAAATTTAGCACCTTGAAATTGGGACTCTGTTGCTTTAATAAATTCTGCTTTTTCTGAAGCTCTGCCTTCAGTAAGTCATCACAACACTGCTGCTTTATTAACATCCTTTTTATCTGCTTTACACTGAGAAGTAGCTCTTATAATGAGCTCAGCTGATACGCAGGTCCACCAGGTGTTTGCTAATTGCTGCTGGCTAGTCTGAAGGAGCTGAGGGGGGGTAGAGCTGCTCTTTGAGGTGAAAGCTCAGAAAATGCAGCTCTGAGAAAAAGATGAGCCTGGGGTCCACCCAGGCATTTTTCACAGCTGAATAGTTGCCATGGGAGATTGAAGGATTTTTCAAACATGCATGAAAGAATCAAAGTAACACTCCAGACTTGTTTCCTAACCCAGAAGTGTTTTAAGGAAAAAATAAAAAAATAAAATGTTCTCGCCATTTTTTTCTGGCATTTATCAAATAGAAGTAATTTGGGTAATTCTAACTGACCCAAAACAAGAGAGGTTTGGTCTGCTTTAACTTCAGACAGTGAGAAAAAACACAGAATAAAAAATGACTGATAATGATTTCAACGGTAAATTCTTCCTTCTTTACAGGCATTTATCCAGGATTTCTTTTCTGTCTTTTTTAACCAAAAATATCATTCTACTGGGTTCTTCCTTATGACTGTAGAGCTAAAAACAGACAATAAGACAGAACTCTTAAAGAAAAAAAAACATCTTGAAATGAATATCATTGTACTTTTCTCACCCTGCCTATCCGCATCAACACACAGATATGAACTAAACTCTGCAAAAGGGGTTTTAAAAGGCCACCAATTAAAGTGCAAAGCAGTAGGAGCTGGATAGATTTTAAATAATACATGACATGTGATCAGCTCTGCATCACCAAAGACTCTGATGAGGGAACATTTCAACATTAAAACAAAATCTGACACCTGAGCAATTCTGTGTAAACGCCTCTTTCTACTCAACTACCACCGATTCATATTTTATCATCAGAACAGAGAAATTCTTGCGCGCGTTTTGGGACCCATTTATCTCTTTCTTTGCTGATAAATCATAAATGAGGAACTCGGTGAGACGAGCGTTCAGTGCAAAGCGGCGATTGCTCCGATGTATGAACAGTAAGTCTGTGCCAAACTGTTGAGCAAACGTCTCACATGTTAAAATGATTCCATGATGTGAATACTGAAGTCCTTGTGGTCCCAGGAAGAGCTTGGGTCTGGCAGTTGAAGACACACAATACAACTTTATAGATGTTGGCGTCTAAAATTGATCAGTTATGTAAAATTAGCAAATTGATAAACAGGAAAAATAATTGAACTATCCTTTTACCCTAAAAACAACCAAATAAGCAATTAAGATTAACTAAGAAGAGAGGTGGAAGATGGGAAAACGGACCATTAGAAACGGTTGGTTTTGCATCTCTGTAGCGTTTATCTGAAGCTAATAGTTGATAATCTGCTAACATTACCTGAGACGAGTCCAGGATGTGTAATTATTGTGTCCAACTGTACAACTGTATGTCAGTTAGCAGAGATTTTCTTGGAAGGTAGATTATCACCAGTGGGACGATGATGAGCTGGCTGCAAGAATTGTATTGCTTTGCCTTTGATTTGCTTGTTTTGCCACTGCATCACATTGCACAAAGTTTATAGGTTCAAATCCCGACCTGTTCCGACTCGCAGGTGTTCTCCCTTACCACAGTCCAAAATCATGACCTCTACCTGACTGGTCTCTCTCAGTCAGTGGTTCTTAACCTGGGTTCGATTGAACCCCAGGGGTTCGATGAGTCGGTCTCAGGGGTTCGGCAGAGCCTCTGCCGCAGAGATAAAGACACACTTGTGTAAAGTCGTGATGACGCCCTGTTTTGCCATCACTTGCTCCAGAGGATCAAGTTACATTGCTTAGCCAATCAGAGCTGCGGGAAGGAGTTCCACTCTCAGCATGGATTTGAACTTGTGTCTTTAATTACTTCAGTAAAGCTCACAGTTTTTACCTAATTCTATAGTCTAAATCTGCTCCTTAGTCACATCTTTTCGGGGTTGGTACTGCCTCTAGTGGCGTGGGGGTGGTAATACAACTAACATAATTACATTAATAAATCAGAATACCGCAAATTATTTTCTGTGTGTGTGTGTGTGTGGGGGGGTTCGGTGAATGCGCATATGAAACTGGGGGGTTCGGTACCTCAAAAAAGGTTAAGAACCACTGCTCTAAGTGGTGTGTGTGCTTGGCTGTTTGTCCTCTACATCTCCGTATCCCACCTTCCCAGTGACCTACAGTTAGGCACTGTGACCTTGTGACCCTGTGTGTGACCCTGTGGGTATAGACAATGGATGGATGTTTTTATTTTCTAGTGGGTTTGGTTTCAGGTTTTCTTTTTGGTTTTCGTTCTCTTCCCGTTTGGATTTAGGTTCCCTCGCTATGACATTTTGATCTGTTGATGGCCAGAATGTCCACTCTTTAGTTTGCCATCCACACTCTAATACTCAGATAGTGTCGGAAAGAGCAGGAGCTTCTTAAAGTGATAGAGGCCCAATTTCAAGGCGTCAAATTGACAAGTTAAGTTTCTTTAAAGTCATATTTTATATATGTAAATAGCATTTTTAAAACAACTGAAGATAACATAGTTATTGCTACAATTGCTATACAATGGTTCTATATTACTGGAAAATACACAATGAGTAAATATCTCCTGCATTTGTCCATGTTAAACTAATACTAAAAAAAATTTATAAAAAATACTCTGGACATTGAAAGGTTTATTATACAGACAAATTACAGAGTTTTAAAATAAATTTTAAGTGGATTTAAAAAAAAATAAATTTTCACATGCCTCCTCCAAAAATGGATTTTTTCCCCTAAATATTCCATTTTGTAGTCGGTTTTATCACACTCTTCATATTTAAGCTCATTGGATTGTTGTTGTCACAAAGCCTTTATGAAGACATCTGGTTCAGTAGGCGGAGGCTGCTAACACCACCCTCCTCCTCCCCTCCCTTTCCAGGCTCCACCTGCAGAGCCGCCCCATCTAAAATTGATTATGGTGACATTTACTATTCATAGGAAAGGTTACTACGGTAACCCTGTGCTGTGCTGCATGTTTGAGTGGAGAATTACTCCCAAACAAATTGCCAGATTGTTCACTGAACAACCGTGTTCCGGCGGCTGAATGACAAATTGGTCGTGTAATTAGGAACAATACACACGTCTTGAATTTGTCTGGGATCATTATCATGTCTCTTTCATTGGTTATATATTTACCTGGAATGTTAATGAGTGTTTTGAGTGTTGCTATTATAACTTTTCACAAGCAAAACAAACAAGCAGAAACTTATGAATTAAAGCCCTAACTGAACGGTTTGCATTCAGATTAGACTCATTTGAACTTTTCATTTTGAAGAACTTAATATTCCTCAGAAAAACCGCTAAACCTTCAGCTATGTATGTTTAATGTCAACTTTATTGGCACTGAAAATCCAAGTAATACAGCAAATACTGAAAGCAAACAAAAACTTTTACAGTTTTTTGGTCAAATTCAATTTGCACCATGCTCTTTTTTTTGGTGAGGAATACATTTGGACCCACACATAGGCATATCACATTATCAGGTGTACATTAAATAAGAAATGAAATGAAAATCATGCATGAATAAGCTAGTTCACGTGATAAGTCATTAAAAGTCATGGTAGCAATGGATGTCAACAGTTACATAAACTATAATAATTCAGTCACTGTGCAAGCGTTCATCATCTATTAGCCAATCAGAGGAGACGTTGCCTTCTCATTCAGGCGTTGGAGCGACTACGTACGCACATTTTGGGAAAATTGAAGTTGGTGGTTTTACAGAAGAATTATTCAACACATTGGAATGACTGTGTGATGTTGTGTGCTCTGGTGGAGCCAGCTGCACTTTGTCTAAAAAAACAAAAACAAACCATCATCCTCCTACTTCCTGTCATCTTCTTCGTCGTTTGCGCCCCAGTAGAAACATCGACTGCTGATCATGTGACCCTGGTGATGTTCAGTTTTGAGAAATATGTCTATTTTTGATACGGCTGATATTCCTCAGTCAGAAAACCTGGTTTTGTTGTTTTTTAACAAAAAAACTAATATATAATAATATATAACTTCTGTGCAACTAAATGACTTTCTTCATGGAAAAGTTAAATAATAATATCAGACATCGATACGTGAATGTCCCTTAGGAGCAAACAGAGAGTCTCATGGGGTGTCCTAACTTTTTACATGCTCACACATTTCATTTCTCTTACCTGGCGAATGTTAGCAGGTTGTCAGGTCTCAGGTGCCACAGGGGGGATTAAATTAAAGCTGCTGATATGATAATTTTACTCTTTAAGAATCACAGGCTGTTCCTCATCTGATTATCAACATGTAGACACTCCCTGGTTTGTGGAGAGAGAGGAGGATCCAGCTCAGAGTGACCTGCTGAGGTGACTCTTTCTTCATGTTGCTTGTGATTGTTACATTTTCTACTTTTAAATGTAAAGATGAGGATTCAAACTTGTCTGTTTTTTTTTTTCCTTTGGAAGAAGACAAATCAAAAACTCACAATGAAATAATTGTTCAAACGATGTTCTTTAGGGTTTTTTCCTCAGCATCATCTCTCATTTGTCGGATGATGTTGAAGTTAACATCTGGATCATAACATGAATAAATACGGATTTCTGATTTTAAAAAATCCAAAATAGGTTTGATGAGTTCAAGAGATAAAACACAGAACGTACATTTTTAACTGATCCGTTTTAGGTAAGAATTGCGTCATCTAATTTTGACCAGGCTAAATGTTTTAGAACATTTATGACTAGTTCAGTTTAGTTAATTTAGTTTAAATAAACTAAATGACTCTCAAAGAAAGAAATATAAAATTCTGGTAATTAAAATAAAGTTCCAAAAGTCAAGTTTTGAAGTCAAGGTTTTGCACATTTAAGCAAAAGAAACAATCAGAATGTCTAATTTTCTTCTACTTTATTCAACAGAAAGCAAAGAACGTTATAAAACAGCACGGCGATTCAATATTTACAGATTCGGCTATTTGCTGATTTATCTCTAAGCACGACTCCAAATCATTGGCGGGAAATTGATTTTCTTCATAGAAGATAGCTAAAATATTTAAAAGAAAATGCATTTTATGCAAGACACAGTGTTACTTGACACACTATTGGCTGGCGTTTTCAAAGCAGCCAATTCGGAGTGCCATTTAATTTCCTTGCTGCTGATTAGCTGCGGCCCTCAAGAGAGACATAAGGAAAACCACAGTTATTAGCTTCTCTGTTAGCACTAACATGGTTTCCATTGTTCATATTAACATATTAAGTTATATTTGGTATTCAGCTATTAAAACAAGCAGTTTTAGAGGGTTAGGGGTTAGGGTGTCAAGTATTTGTGGATTTCAGTTTATGTTCTGTGTTCATGCGGAACCAAAATAGCTGTACGTGTACATGTACAATTTTTCCTCTATGCAATATATTTGTTGTACATTTATAAAATGTTTATTTTGAAAGCAGATCTTTTGTAAAAAAAAAAAAAAAAAAAAAAAAAAAAAAAATCAAGCATAAAATTTCAAGCTCAGTTTGAGTTGAAATAATTACATGTCCTGCTTAAGCCACTGAAACGGCAGCAATTACAGCTTGGCAGATGTCTCTTCACTTGATGTGTTTTTTTCTCTCCACAGTTCCAATCACAGCGTCGTGCTTGGCAGCTCTGATTCTAATACAGTGGTGTTTTTGCCGTGTGGGCGTCCAACTAGAAGGCTGAGAGGCCTCACAGGAGACAAAGCTCCTTCCTGGCGGCTGTCCATGACGTGAGAGCCCTTCATAAAAATCAAACACACCGCATCTCGCCGCTCTTTAACTCTGCCGACGTGCGTTTGACTGTTTCACCACATTTATGTCGTTGTTCGTCAGCCCAAACTTTCAGGAAATCTTTCGTCTTTGTGCGTCGCCTCGTGTATTGTCGAAGTTGGGGGGAAATATATGTAAGCAACAGCGTTTGTTCTACATGGCGACAGAATCATTTGAGGCAAAAAATTTTAATATTACAACTGAGCTATGTTTATATGGGTGCAAACCGGCCCTGTTAAGTCCGCTTTAGTCGAACGCTAGAAGACTGGGTTTGTCTGGGGAGGTGAGAAAACGTTACTGAATTCTGAATGGACCAAAAAAGCAAACTCTGGCAATGAACTCTGGTGCATAAGTGAACACCAAGGCGGACCGGAAAGGAGGAAGTGAACTGTAGCACAGGGCATTCTGGGTAAATACAACCAAAACAAATGCGAGAGTCATACCAGAGGGAGAAACGTCTTTTACCTAAAAAAAAAAAAAAGAAATCTTACAACCGCTAAAATTTGACATCACTCCATTTTTTTGAACATTGTGCAAAGAAGGAAGGCGCGCTCTGTGCGTTCTTTAGAGCTTTTCATGTCATTCCCTTCAGCGGTTCTGGCTGCAGCGCCACCACAGGTGAGGAGGGGAACAGGTTTTTCAAAAAGTTCAGTTTGTTGAAAATGTGGCAAATGTGTCAACTTTGGTTCCCAATCAAACTATCAGGCCTTGAAACACCCTAAACACGATGCTTTAACATGACGCTGACAGTGAAATATGTCACTTGTCAAAAAGATAAAGTCAAAAGAAATAACATAAATAAGCCATTCATATTGGTCAAAAATATGAAATGAACCCTGTTGAAAAATAAACTTGATGGGAAGTCCATGACAGAAGCAGGACTAAAACAAGTTTCCACTTCTCTAAGCAACTGTTTATGGATAAGGAATCTGTTGTGTCACTCTGTGTAAAATGTGGCCAACAACGATGAATAAGTTATAAGTTATTGTAAATACCTTAGAAACTGCACAACAAAACAAGGATATGTTGTTGTTTGTTTGTTTTTTTTTTTAATGGCAATTTAGCATGGCAACTTATGATAGTGGATAAAGAGTTTCCCTGTGACAGTAAGTTGTTTCTCTGCCATTAGCACACTTAGCGGAGTGTTCGTGAGGATGATTGACAGCGCTAAGACCCTCCTCCTGGCTCTGATTAGCTGATTTTGACCAGGAGTGGTGTGTTTCTTCAGATGGTAACACTAGGTCCGGGAGAAGGTGGAGCATGCTGCAGCTTTTAGGCCAGGGGTACAAATTACACGACCAATAGTTGTCCTATTTTTGTCACTAAATGAATCTAAATAGTTTGCTCAGCGACCGTCACAAATATAAATATCGAACTTCCCCTCACATATAGCTTCAGATAAATGGAATGTTAGATTCTTTTAACTTTCAATTTTTTGCAATTCTCATGAGCTTTTCTTACTTAGCAAGTGGTGTCTGAAATTTTTAGCAATTTACTTCTCCAATAGAAATCGATTTTTGAGCTTTCCTTTGTGCTCAGTTTCTCATTTATGATTTCTTTCTTTTCTTTTTTTTTTTTTTATTTATTTTGTAAATCAAATTTGTACCAGGATTTGCTCCTTTGAATTTGTTCCGAACATAAACTGACCTGAGAACACTGAACGCACCGATCGCAGGCCGTTCTTCTGCCGGGGACCGATTTGAAAGAGGCGTTTGAAGCCAGCGGGGAGTGGGAGATGAAAGTCCTGTCACGGCACACTTTGACATCATCAAAACACAACTCCGCTTGCAACGCTCGGCAGCTCTAATGGTTGTGTTAAAAGGTACTTTTAAATACACGCATTTACAAGCAGCCAGGAGCATTGTCTGAGTGTTCTTTGTGGCAGAAACCTGCATGAATGAATTCCACGTAATGAAACAGAAGAGCAGCCAGAGGATACGCAGGATGATGATGGTCGGTTCAGGTGGGCCGGGTGGATAACGTTAAAGTTCCTGGAAGCTAATGCGTTTTTTTATTTTTTTTTTAGCTTTAGTCAAAACTACCTTCAGTTAATTAAACACAAGTGGGCAGAAAAAAAATGACACTGAACCGTCAGAGGAGGCCTGCCAAATGTAGGAGAGTTGAGCTTTCACAAGTGTAGGAATTTACACACTATTACAACGAAGTTAAATGGACAGAGATCCATGGATTTTCTGGAAAATAGAGGGGGAAATTACAACGTCATCACTTTTTGTTCTTTGCACACTTCCTGTCTTGGATGTCTTTACTGTGTGAGGACAGATTTGTTCAACTTTATTTATCTATAGGGTCATTAGTCCATATCTTGTTAGGTCAACCGACTGGTTTCAACAGCCTTCTCACCAGTCCCAAACACTATCAGAATCCCTAACATATTAACTACATAAATTATAACATTTATTCTATTAAATGTTAGTAATTTACGTCCAATTTTCTTTTCTAATTTTTTGTAGCGTTTCTTGGGCTGCGTGTCGATGTGTGTTTTCTGTGTTTCGTCCAACCAGATTTCACTCTCTGTGTGTTGCCAGTGGCAATGTTTTTTTTTTACTTTCAAAATCCATTTTAATTTTTAAATCATGGAAACATAAAGTTATTATGTCTTTTTTTTCACTTAGAGGCAGGTGAAAATAAAACCCTACTAAGTGAGTCAGATTGTTTGGATAGTTTTACCCCCTTGATAAAGGAAATCATCATTTAAAACCTACATTTAAATTTTTCTTGGGATAAAAGTGAATAATATACACACAGAATGCAGACTGGCTATTTTTTTTTTTTGTCTTTTTAGATGTATAAAATTGAAAAAAAAATGCTGAAGTTTACAAATCTTATAATTCATTCTAAGATAATTGATTTTCCTCATTTTTATATTTTGTTTTATGTGACTTATAAAGTAAATATGGACAAGCATTCTCTGGCTTTTTATAAATGGTGAACATTACCGGGTCAAAAACCCAAACAGCTCATCAGAAGTTGTACAGTCTGTGTGCATGGTGAGAACATGACTGCATGAGCTCCGTCTACTCCAAGACTGAGATTCTATGAACAGAAGTAAGAAAGCAGCTGTAACATGTCCTGGCCTCAAACTGCAAAACTTTCTTAGGAAATTGTAATAAACTGAATAAAAGAAGAATAATGTCAAAAAAACAAAACAAAGCAAAAATCACTCAGAACCTTGACAAAACATACGGAAAACATCTAATGTAGCTCAAAAGTATAATTTGATCTCGTCTGTACTGATCAGTAACAACGTTTTCCTAACTGTAGCCACACCAGCAAACGTAAAAGCTATGAATATGCAAAATACGACTCGACCTGTCCGTCTGAAGAGGAGAGGAAAGAGCAAGACTCCTTTTCTCAGAAAAACAGCTTGTGACATTTGAGAGATAATTGACGCTGCGTTCTTCTTTCCCCCTCGTTGCCTCCTTCCCCGCAGCTCTTGGTTCTCCCGGCGGTGACCCCGCTCGCTCCAATGAAGTGCACTTCACAGGGTTGTCATCAGAAAAGGTCAGATTCCGAGAGCGAGCAGGGCGCGGGGACGAAGTAAGACGGGAGATCTGGCCATCCATCTCGCTGTCTGGATCAAGACACCGGGCTGACCTTTAGCAGTGGATCAGCCTCAAGAAGCCATCAGAGAGCATGTGGGAGCTGCGCTTGTGTTGACTGTTCATCTGCATGTGTGTGAGAGGAGGAGAGATGGAAACACACGGGCAGAGACGAAGAACTGCTAAACTCACTTTGAAATGTTAGCAAAGCACCTTTGTTCCCTTTTTTTAACATTTGTGTAGCAACAAATGTCAGGTAAACAGAGTTTTGGAATGTTGGCAAACATGAATCCATGTTTTTTTTTACAGAATCGATGTCCTTTATTGGCCGAATGTTGTGAAATGATTTGATTTCACAAAGGATTGTCCACTTCTCCTGTCTTTTCACAGATTTCTCACTCCCACCCAGATCATTGGGGCTTCTGTCCCTCTGCAGGAACTGTTCACTCCAAACGTTTACTCCAGGCATCTATTGAAAGATCATTTTACGACATGAGAGGTATATTGATTCTGAAAATAAGCACATGACTGCAATATCTCTGATGAAAATATTTTTGGATTGAAACTGTAGATGCTCCGGTTATTGGAAGAGAAACTTGTGCAGGCTGGCATTTTTACTGCAGGATTCTTGGTTGTGTTTGAATGGGGAATTAAAAGTTTAAAGCTGCAGCATGTAACTTTTATTAAAAAATATATAAATGTTTTGTTTGTTTTTGTTTTACATATTTGTTAAACTGTCAACATGTCTTGACAGTTTGTTGTTATGAGTTAGATCATCTGTGAAGAGGTGGATCTCCTCCACCTCCTCCTGAGCTGCAGCTGCCATTTTGGAATCAATATGATACCAAGTGAGTACAGAACTCATTTACCTCACTAAATACAGAAATATGTAACTTATTATATTTGGCGAGCTTAATTAATAGATCTTTTAAAGACTGACAGAGCTATTTGACTGTCTTGTAGTGCCAGGTTATTCATTAGAAATAAAAATAAATAAATAAAAAATAAAAAATTGATGTGAGAGTTCAGTATTTTGAGCACCACAGCGACTGAGAAAAAACATAATTTCCAGGATGTGATTACTGGGAATATTTCATTTGAGTGGATAGATGTGTGGAAAAGCCTGTGTTTTTGTCGTCGATTTTTTTCTTCATCTGTGACGCACAAAGCCGCAGCACCACTCGCAGATGTTAAGTCTTAACTTGCAAAAAAAAAAAAAAGAGTAAAGAACATTAATCACAGGCTGAAATGAGAGCAAATATTCAGGCAGCAGCTTTCTCCTCTGGGGAGGCAGAAACACACCTGAGATTATTACACTGAAACAGAACAACTTGCATAACTTGTTCTATGAAGTTATGTGATCATTAATATCTTTATGTGCATCTACATCTGTTTTCTATCAAAGTTCTTTTGTGAGTGTTGCATGGGGAGTGTATAATTCTGCAACTTTTTTAAAGGACTATAAATAAAATCAGTTTACTGAAAAAGATAAATTTACTGCTGTATGTATTCTGTATGTATTCTCGAGGAACAAACAAAAGTGTTTTGATGGCCTTCTTAGGATATGACCGGTCCCTACAGACTCCCTCCCCTCACTCAACTCCTTCAGACTAGCCAGCATCAATTAGCAAACACCTCGTAGAACTACACATCTGTTGAGTTAATTACAGGAGCTACTTCTCAGTGAAACGCTGGTAAAAATGTTGTTAAAGGGTTAATGAGGAACCATGTTGTGATCCCATCCTAAAGGAGGAGTTTCAGACAGAGCAGGAGCTTCTTAAAGAGACAGAAACCCAATTTAAAGGATTTAAATTAGGTAGTAAAATCATATTTGATATATTTGTATATATGCTAACTAAGGTAACTGAAGGTACTTCAGTTACTTGATTGTGCAATAAAACAGAACTATGTGCCTGGAAAATACATAACACTGTCCCTTTAAAACGTAGTTACAAATAGGTCTTACTATTGCACAACTTGAAGCACGCTGAATTAGTTCCCAAGTGGCTTAGGTGTAACAAAGTTAATGTTTTGGACTGTCACACACAAGTAGGCAGCTTGTTGTAAGAGGTCAAAAGGTCAGGCACTGACTCACTAAAATATCCAACCCAGAGACAGAGTTCAGATTATTCATTGTCTCTTTTCATTTCCAGTAAATTCTTCTCCTAACGTCTCCAAAACGTTAAAGATTAGCGTCAGCTGCCATGCTGCTACATGTTAGCATTTCATGTTCCCATCTTCAGGAAAAATAATCATGATAACCATTTTCCCAATAGGACTTGGTCTGCACACAGGCCATCTGTCCGCCGTCTCCCCGGCCGTCTGAGATGAGTCTGGCAGAGTTTCACTCAGACCTGCTGTAACGTCTCGCCCCCTGAGAGGAACAGCTTCAGCCCCCAGCTCTGCTCCTCTGAGTGACAATGATTTTCCAACACCCCCGAGCCCATGTAGCTATTGATTAGAGTCGTGTGACATTTTCTTAAGCAGTACCTCCTAAGGGCTCAAAGGTCACACGCGTCAAACAATGCTTGGCTGCCTGGACTGTAAAATACTAGGACTTTCTCATCATCCGTGTATTTTTGTATTTCCTTCAAATGTTCTTAGCATTTCTTCAAATTCGACACATCAGACTCGTGATACTCTCACAGTT
The DNA here is from genome assembly GCF_001443285.1 of Poecilia latipinna. NCBI lineage: Eukaryota > Metazoa > Chordata > Actinopteri > Cyprinodontiformes > Poeciliidae > Poecilia > Poecilia latipinna. The sequence continues at coordinate 299,264 of NW_015113002.1, forward strand.
TGAACGAAATGCTGAGTCATGCTAAAATGATCCTTTAGAAACACGGTTGCTGTCGTTTTGGACGCCCTCACCTGGAGGGTTGTCTAACCAATCAGCTGTCAGATATTATCCTAACAGTCCCATCCTTGTCAAGTCCAGTTATTACATAACTTTGAACAGCTGCGCTGCAAACTGACACTCTGCTGTCTTTAACACACAGCTCCAGCTTTTCCAGCACTGAACTACCATTACAGTGTTTCATTGTTGCTCAATCTCATAGCTGTTAGGAAGAGCAACGTGTCGCATTTTGCAGTCGTGCGTGGAGCCAGTAGCCGCAGCAGCGCATGCTAACGCAGACAGCTTTCATCAATAATCCACTGGATTTACTGAGTCTCTCTTTTGCCAGCCATCATTTGTGCAGCATATATGACTCTCACACTGTGACATTACTTCTTTTATATTCATTTGAGGCCATGCAGAAAATCTAAATTCATCATTCAATGCCAGTCAGCCTGCAGATCTTAGATGTTTTGTTGCGCATGCATCCAGGGTTTCTTTGTGTTATGCACTCAAACTGAGTTTTAAATATTTCAGAATCTTTTTGAGGCTTTAGCTAGTTATGATTACGTCACTCTGTATAATAAAGGTCTGTTTTGTTTAAGGACATAAAGTAGCTCTTTAAAAGTGGAACCCAGACACTTTTAAGCATCTAAGTCTGTCACACAGGAGCCTGTCGGTCGCCTCCATCTTCAGACTAACCCAGATTTAAGGCCCAAAGATCCATATTCAGAAATATTCTTTAGATGACTCGTCTCAGTCACTGATAAAAAAAAAATTATATTTATATATATATATATATATATATATATATATATACATATATATATATATATATATATATATATATATATATATAAGTGCTAGACTTTCCTTTTGACAGGAATGATTCTCTTGCAAAGTAAAGAATTCACTGTATGATAAATTGGCTGATTTTAAAAATTAGACAAAATTTGACAGAACACTAAATTAACTTCTTTACATTCACATGGTATTTTTAAAAGATTGCCAATTTTAATAAAATAAACTTGTCCTTAAAGTTGGAAATTGAAAAGAAAACAATATCTGTTGCAAGAAAAAAAATAGAAAAATAAAAAAGCAGAAAAAATGTACCAATATATAAATTTTTGTATAGATTGACACAAACATATTTGTATATATATGAATATATGACATATATAAATGTATATATTCAAACCTGAATATATACATTTATATGTCATATGTTCATATTTGTATCATTGCTAGATTTCTTCACTTTTATTATTTTGATAATGTGTTTTTCTTCCAAATGAAAGGTTTAAAAGCAGATTAACAACTATTATTTTTCATAAACACTGAGTTAATGAACTGGTTTAACTCTTGGTCAGCCTTCATCAGCTTCACTGACTCCGTCAGATAAAAATGAACTCCTGTGAACCTACCAGGTCAGAAAAACGTCTCATCTAATCTCACCAGATCAACACACACATTTATTCAACATCCACTACAGGGAGACAGAATTTACATATATAATTTATTACAGAATGGCATAACATCAAATAAAAGATACATATTTATCTTCAAAGCTATCATTCAAATTGAATAGTGAGACCAAAATCACCACGTTTTTACCACAGCAGTCAGTACGCGACAACAACTGTCATTTTTATCTAAGGAGTGTAAAACTGCACAAAATACAGCAGCTACCATAAGTAATAATATGGCACACAAGAGCTAAATACTTCATAAAGCATTTAGAGACATCCGCCCTCGCCAGATGTGCTGATGATGATGATGGGCATCTGGACGAAGAGGGCTTGGAGCCAGAGAAAAGAGGATTCAGATTTAAACTACAAACATGGACGAATAGGAAGAGTCTAATTAGAAGAAAAGTCTTTGTATTTATTGCTGCCTGGAGTTATTGCACTTTTTTAAATATATTATCATTCTGAAGTGAACAACTTTACAGTTTACCTACTTTTAAGCAGAGTGATGGAAACTAGATGAACATAATATTGGTCCCCAGAAGTAAAATCTTTTAACCTGTAAAATATAAATAAGAATAAAAAGTGACTCCACTCTGGCTCCAGGCCCAACAGGCTGTCGTTTCAAAATCTGCTTGTCAGCCGTCCCGCCTCATTTCAGCTTCCTGTTAGGTTCTGTCCTCAAGAGGCGCTCTGCTATTCAGCTCTGGACAGACATACAGTAACAGTGTATTTCATACGGGTTTGTTCAGTTTGACTCCTGCATCTCTAGCCCTGAAGCCTCTTCCTTCTCTCCGGCATCTGACTTCTCCTCACCTGCAACAAACACAGAGGATTTTGTTTGAGATGAGGAAGAACATCCTCCTTCCACTTGGGCAGTTTTAGGCTCCCTTTCATTGGCTTCCTCAAAATTATTCACAGTTCTTCTTACGTCTTCTTACTCTTAAGGAGCAATCAAGCTCTGTCATATACACGAGAAAGCTGATTGTTTTGTATGTTTCCACCAGAACACCTGGCTCTCAGTAGATGGTATCAAAGTTGGTTTATTTCTCAAGACTGCAATGGAAACATTTTTTCCCCATCACACGAGTCACATGATCGACAACCTCATGTTACTACTGGTGGAAACCACGAAGAAGGACAAGCTGACCACTTTTCTTTATTCTCCCACCTCCTGCTGCTCTCCATTTATGTTTTTATTTAGAACTGTCGCTTTCATAACCTCCATGTTCTCTCTGTATTTTTTCACTCAGTGCTGTGGTCACTGCGTTTAGCTGGGTCACCTTCCTGTCGGTTGAGCTGAGCGTATCGCTACAGATGACACACTTGACCCGATCGTTTTGTGTTCGACCTCGTCACACCTTCAGGTCAAAGCTATTGAAGGAGAAACTGCTGTCACAAACTGGACGTACTTTTTCTACCAAGATTGTAATCCTGGCTAGCTGTGTTTCTACTCCAGATAAAGCCACTAATAGAGCAAATGTTGCCATTATAACTCTGTTTACTTTCTATTTAAAAACTGTGGCTTTGTGGGTAGAGTGTTTGTCTTGTGATCAGAAGATTGTAAGTTCAATTCCAGCTTCCTCCTGCTCTGCAAATCGGTGTGAATCCAAGTGCAGTGTAAAGCACTTTGAGTGGTCAAAAGTGCTTTTGTCGACTGATATTCAAAACCTGACACCACAAACTTAAGCAAGTTTAGTTGTACAGTGTGTGGTATCCAGAAACACAGCAGTAGCACACCATAATCAGCTTCACTGACCAAAGTTCAGATGACAGATGGGAAACCTTGGAAATTCTCTCGAGATGAAACGTGATTTCAGAGTAAGCAAACATGGACGACTGGGGAGAAGCAGTGCTGGTAGATTGTTGACTGTCCACCGGACCTCCTGGTGCGCCATGGTAGCTGTTTAGCTTTCTTTGTTTAGAATTCTCCTCCGTGTTTCTGACACCTTGCTTTCTGATTGGCTACACATGACATTCAACACGCTTAAGATGGTTGGAAGGGAAAAATCAGGACAAAAATCGACACAAAAATCTTGGTGTGTGAACCAGGCACTAGACTTCAAACTTAACCTGTACTCAAAAACATTATACATATTGGTATAGGAGGGGTGAAGTACTCCTGAGACCAGAGATCAGATGAAGACAAATTTACTGAGCCATTCGTTGTAACAAATGACTCAGTAAATTTGACGCTGCGTCATATACAAGATGGCCACCAGACCAGCCTGTGTGTCCTGCTCACCTGCGGTTTGATCGCCCACTCTCCGTCTCTCACTTTGGGCGTCTGGGGATCCGGGGTCGTCTGGCGGCCAGCGGAGCTCGCCGCTCTCCACCTCAGCCGCATCCATCGGCTCCACCACAATGGAGGGAAGCCTCTTGGACAGCTTCGGAAACCTCTCATGTGTTTCTGGGAAGATCTGTTCAAAACTTATGTAAGGTTACCGCCAGGTTTGTCATAGTTTGGAGAATTAGAACGACTTCATTCCAACATCAAATTTGAGGCCAACAACGTGGTAAAAATCTGATTTGCCACATTGATGGCAAACCAGATATAGAAAGGCAAATCCATGTACACTGCTGATTATCTCATAGCATTTTAAATCATTGTTTTACAAAGATTTGGAAAGGTTAGGGCTACCTTAGTCACTAACATTCTATATCACTGATGTTTTCTTTATCTTTGTACAAGCTCACTAATGATGTGTTTTCACTGAAATTCATATAATGGCGCAAATTGACATTTCAAACATAAATTTGCTTAATGGAATTAAGCAAATAAAAAAAAAACTAATTTTTCAATAAAGGTGGGATTTTTGGTTTATTCCTCGAAGCTGTATTGGAAACACTTTTGTTGCATCACATCAGTCACATGATCAACAATCGGATGTTGTCAATAACCAAACCATGGAGAAGAAAAACGACAGGAAGTAGTTGGAGGATGTTTTTAATGACTTAGACATTTATTCACATGTGATTTCAATTGCGTTTCTTACTTAATGAAATGCCGCAATTGTGAAATTGTGTTTTTTACAGTTCGGCAGAATACTGACAAAGTTTTGCACACATCTGTAATGGAAGCGCAGTGTATGATACAACATGTTTCTACAACAAGGTAAGCGAGTTATTACTGATAACTCTACTTTGCTTCAAGAAACTCAAATTTCTTTTTTGTTTCTCTTTCCAATGCCTGACATTACTTTTCACCTCTATATTTTTATGCTTTTCATATGTTCTGTTTGAAGCTATACTTTCCAGTCGCTCTGGCTGAACTTGTTTAAACTGCCTGTTTTGCTCCCAGCCATATAAAGACTCAACAACTGTCATAGGAGACAGAGAAGTGCTGACCTACTTCCTGTTTTCACTGATATCGGCCTGGACCAAAAACAGCCTGTCCTCATTTACTCCGTCACCCAGCGATGTTTTTGAAGCTTTTCTAGCGAGTCCTGTGTGGGGCTGTGAGGTGGAGGAGCGCTGGTGGGAGTAATCAAGTGTGACAAGGTGCAGGCAGTGGCTGAACGAGAAACCGCGATAGGCCCAGCTCCACCATGTGACCGGTGGAAACAGATTCAAATGCAATCAAAAGTAAGCACTTCCTTCCCCAACCAAAAGAACTGGAGGATAAATTGTTTCAACCGCAGAAACCACTGACATGGGGACATGTTTAGATCTGAACCGAACTGATGTAGCTGCATGTTCAGGGTGGTGGACCTGCTGGACGTTTAATCTCCACCCTGGTCTTAAGACTTTTTTTCTATTTCTAAGGTTCTAGTGGATTTTCTGGGGCTTCTGTACATGGCCTGATTCATTTTCATACAATGATTTAACTGAATGACGGTTTGACGTCGGCTCTACTGGACAGAATACACTTTAACACAGATCTTCTAAGAGACGCTTTCAACTTTAGTAAGTTTTCCCGTTCCTGCTGAAGAAAAGTAACCGGTTTTACATGTGATGTTCTTCACCACAAGTAGCATTTACATGGAGGCTAATATGTAGACAGACAAGATGGAAGGTGCACTTCTGTAACTGCACATTCCATCTTGCCTGTCTACATATTAGTTCTTATGGAGGCATGTCTTCTAATCTATCAAAATAGATGCTAATTTGTTAGCTAGCATCTACGGTCTTCCTTATCCCTGCTACAGGGGCGCAGCCAATAAGCACCAAGGAAAATAAATAGTGCTCCTGGATTGGCTGCTTTGCTAACACCAGCGAATAACGTGTGGAGTGGCACCGTGCTGGTCGTGTTCCCAGGCCTCATTTTCTTTTGAATATTTTAGACGTGCTCAACAAAATAATTAGTGAAAAGTCAAATCTGTAGTTACATCACACAGAAAGGACACAAATACTGAATCTAGAATAGAAAATGTATCAGGGCCACTGTATTTATTTCACTGTAATACATCAAATGTAACTTATTATTATTATAGCTAATGAAATGAAAAACACAAACCAACAGACACACAAAGAAGGATACCGAGTCCTGATCTCCTGCTGCTCCTCCTCCGCTGAAGTCCTCCGTTCCAGGCTCCAAGGAGTTCATAACATCAGCCATCCTACGAAAAGAAGAAAAAAAAAACATAGTGCATATCATCAGTGATTAATCACATATTCATGTTTTTGTACTCAGCCTGTCTCAAGTGAAAGGATGTATGTCCGAGGCTTTTGAATTAGTTCAGGATACTTTTCATTTTATTCGCTGCTATTACTCAGGAGTCATTTTGACATTGTTATTCACAAGCCTACTCAGGAAGGCCTGGAGTAATAGCTGCCGTTGATTGGCCGACAACAATGGCCAATTATTGCCAATGATCCCACACACACCACAGAAGCGACGGGAGGTGGTCAATCAGCGGCGCAGAATTGTGGAGCAACAACAGCCGGCTGCCAGCTTGAAGAGCGCGGGCATTAGCATGTAGCAGCCTCAGCTCCAGACTTTTCATGGTGCCTCGCTGCTTAAATGTTGAAACACTAAACAAAAAAAAAAAAAAAAAAAAAAAAAAGGATCTCCAAGTACGAGAAGCAAACGAAAAGACAAAAAGACTTGGATCTAAATCTGTGTGTTTTGTTGCCTTTTTGGCACCTCAGCTGCCAGCAGAGAACTTTAGCAAATAAAGAGCAGAACATGAATCTCCTGTGGATTTCTGCCATGTGAGAACAAAACAATAACTGGCCTGGTTGCAGTGCAGACCCGGCACACACTAAAAATACCTCAGACAAAAAGCAACTGCTTCTGACCTGCTGATCAGTCAACATTAAACAGGAATAGAAAAACATGTCGCTCTCAAAAGCATTGAAGTCGGTTTTGAATACAGTGGAGAAACATCCACACGCCTTAAATGTTTAATGAAAAACAACACAGGATTTTAGATGAACCAGAACCAAACACGGAGAAGCAGCTTTCCTAACTGGTTGCTATGTTATGTTTCTTTGAACTGCCTTGTTGATGAAATTCTTTCTACAAATAAACTTGATGCATCGAGACCCAAAACTCTAAATTTTTCTGATGAAAGGGAAATTTCAAGCCGTCTGCGTCGATCCAATCCGATCCAGTGATTCTTAAAAACTCCAAAGTAGCAGCAACAGTCACCCAGCTGAGCTGGACTACTTAGCGACTTTTCAGATAAAAATAAAATTGGCCAAAATAGTAGTCGGCAGGTCAAACCACGATCGGTGCACCTCTAGTTTGAAGCTCTACTAAACCAAATATAAATATAAAGGTAAGGTAAGGTCATTTATTTATATAGCACATTTTCAGCAACAAGGCCATTCAAAGTGATTCGCATGAATTAGAATAAATACAAACAAAACAACAAAACCAAAACAAAGACAAAAGGTTGAAGGGGTAAAAAAACTAAATGTTTGGTTCCAGTTGTTTTGGATCAAAGGGTAATCTAACAGGAGTTCCTCTTGGTCTCCAATAATAAAAATATAAACCTAAATGTTGGTTCTCCATGTTTGATTTTTTTTCTGGGTTGCTGCAAATATAGCTATTTGTTTTACTTTTGTACTGATCTACCATTTCTGAGTCGATTGTAAAAGTTGCATGCCTTGGTACTGAGCAAGGCATGCAACTTGCTCAGTACCAAGTTGCAAGATGTGATCTGTGATGCAGATCACAGATCACATTTGTGATCTGCGGTCACAGATGATTTTTTCATACTGAAGCTTTTAAACCTGAAGAATTTCTTCCGACAATATTCTCCACATCCGAATCACGGTGGATTCCTCTCATACCCACCGACAGCTGCAGCATCATCCTGACCCTGTGACCTTGTTCTGGGTACTTCATAAAGAAAAAAGGAAGACATATCTGCTGCTTAATGAACGCTGCTGTTAAACGGATATTAATAAAACACTTACCGTCCTTCCATAAAACAGCAGACAATAACGGCGTGACCTTTTGTGTGACAAGTTATCAGAGACCCCACTTTGCGACAATCAGACAAGCAGTTGCTGTTGCCATGGGGACGAGAGATTGAGATTTAATGCCTCTGATTGTCTGAGTGGTGCACTTTGCTCGGACGCGAGAGGCCGAGGGCTGATTTGGGGGTATTCATGTGTGCCGCGACGCTGCAATTACCACCGCCAGGACGGGGCCATGTTGTTCTGAGACTTTCTTTGTGAAACCTGGAATTGCTTCTGCCCTTCATCACCATCATCATCTCTCAGCAAGGGAAACAATACAGCTTTTATTTCTCATCTGAGGCCGGTATTGTTCAGCCGGGGAGGGAGTCGGCGCGGCCGCTCTGCCGGCTCTCTGCTCCGCCGCTCAGGAGGCAGCAAACACACAAGCCGGGGCAGAGCTTCAGTCCGATCATGTTTCTGTAAAGTGCTGCAGCTCTGCTGTGGCATGGAGCGAAATAGACTCAAGAATTTAAATGTTCAGGCCAAGCATGACACGGCAGACGACTTTTTTCTTTCTTTCTTTCTTCTTTTGGTGGGGTTTGTGCTCACAGGAAGCCACTTCTGCTGCGCCTCAGCAGAGACGGGAAATGTGAAAACACTTTTCTGCTCACCTTTTGGATAGGGTCACATTCCAGCAGCTAGTGTTTTAAGTGCTTACTGAATTTAAATTTAGGTAAATGAATGCGCTTCGTGAATACTGTTGGAATGTTTGAGCTCAAACCGAGTTGTTCTAGTGTATTTCTTGTTTTGAGACACCAAATTGATGACTAAAGTATAAAACTATCAGGGCAGAAAGAGGATCTAACACAAGCCTTAAAAGCTCGACGCTAACCTAGCTAAAGGTTGCTTAGCCAAAGAAACACCAAATGATGGAGTTTCTATTCTGACTGCATAGATGAAAATATCTAAAAACAAAGAGAGACTCAATTAGTGTCACAGATGCAGAGATTGCTTTTACAAAGCTTTGACTTGCCATTACAGGTTTCAGCTCATTTTACTTTTAGGAGGTATAAACATAATTTAAAATATCTTCTGTAAGTAGTTATGCATTATTTGTCTAAGAAGCAGAAGAGACGTCACATTATGTGAGAGAAAACCAACATTTGGTTACAAAGTTGACATTTTCAACTCTGTTTAGAGACTTCTATTAGCAATTAACATAATTAGCATGGCTATCATTACCAACTGTATTAGTCTCTGTGTATATTCTCTAATAAATGTAGACTCTAAACCTTGAGATTTAAAAAGAAAAATGCTAACATTTCCATAGCAGTTATATTTCATTTGGGTTACAGCTTAAAAGGATGAAACAGAAAATTTGCTGCATTACATTCAGATTTTGCATTTAAGATTTGACATAAACTTGACTTGAGGCAGGTGGATCCTTTAAAAGAAAAAAAAAACATGTTAGAAACAAAACAAATAAATGTTTTTAAAAAATGGCAAAAGGAGTGAAACATATGATATGCTAGACATACCAACGTCTAGCATGTCAGAGGTCAGGAATGCTTTCATGGCTATTTATAATTTAAAACATGAAACAACGATGAACTAAAGAAAAGAAAAACTTATTCTTAGCCATTTTATGTAAGCTCCACTGTAAAAAGAATATATAAAAAGGAAATGTAAAGTGATAGATCATGGATGTACGGCATTTTAATACAAATCAATCCACTCTCAAAATAATTCATTTGGCAAAAGTGTTGTGATGTTTGATGCACCTGTTTGTTTTAAATTAGTGTTTACACCACCTGTCCTTATTTGCTTAATTTATTACCTTGTTGTAGCTCTCATTATAGCTTCCATTTCATTAAAGCCTCCCTGTGAAGTGCTTTGATTTGTTAAATCAAGTCTCCCGTTTTGGCCTGGAAACTAAAGTTTTTTACCCCCCTTTCCTGCCGTGCTCCCATATTATTATTTTTCCGTATATCCCGTGTTTGACCCGCCATCTGGCCCCTCCCGCTCTTACGTTAGTCCCGCCCTCCTCCCCCGCTGCGACAGTGTTACTCGGATGGTGACATTTCCCCCAAAACTTGACAGTTTTGTGAGGTCAAATAAATAACATGCTTCAAAATAGACAGCTAGTCTGCTGACAAGTTCACACAGTTCAGCAGGCTCTTCTTCTATTCACTACACATTAAGTACACACAGTGACGCAGCACTCCCCCTAGCCCACTGCTGCCAGCTGGCTAAAAACAAGCGAACACTTTTTGTTCTTGCTTAAAAAGAAAGAAAAATTGTCTGTTTGGAAATATTTTCAAAAGCAAAACAAGTAGACAGTCATGGTGCCTAAATAAGGTATGGTTTTCAAACTAAAGTTGACAAGCATACATTCATAACAGCAGCGTCTAATCTGACTCCAGGTTGTCTACCGGGGCGAATGGTCCAGCTAATTAGCTAGCTATTATTAGCTTGTTATCCTTCCAGTGTTACTTTATAAGAAGAAGACTGTCAAAAATGTAGCAAAGTCCAAAAAGGACTACTAAATTACTAATACATTCAGAAAGTGTTTATTCTATATTTTTGATTGTTATATGTGTAAAACTCAAAATATATGGTGAGAATAAATATAGTAAATATAGTAGGAATATAGTAGGAATGGTATCATTTTAAATGTGGTGTTTTAGAGATATTACTATACTGTGAAAATACTTACTATATTAACCAAATAAACATAACAAGAAATGCTACGGGGTTAGCTTTAAAGCTAAACAACACGTCACAGCTGTAATAACATTTTGTTTGTTTACACAGTACGAAACAGATCAGATGAGGAGATATATGTAAGTACAGTCATTTGTGAATATCCTGTAAATTTGGGTCATCATATGTCCCTGTAATGTAAAACTAATAAACACTTTTAAAAAAAAAAAAAGCTTTAAGAGGTCTACATAAGAGTATATGTGTCAACTTTTCAGGAAACACACTCCAAGTTTGCTGCACCAAAATATAATCCAGATTTATCTGTGATTCAGACATAGTCCTCTTAACACTATTTCTTCACCATAACAACAACCAATCCTGTATTTGCAGAATGTGAAGAAAAATGTCCTAAATGAACATGTTGTACTCAGCCAGGTGTTCAAATTATGAGTGATAAATGAAATGGATGGTATTAGTAGTTGCTAGGCATGAGCCAGTTGTTAGTCTCCAGTTATATCAGAACTCCTCAGCCAAACCTCTCACCAGATCAAGCAAACACAGTCATATCCACCCTGCTCTGTCCTCACTACACCGGGTCCCAGGGTTTTTTGTTTTTTTTTTTCCTTCAAAATTCTTGTGCTTTAAATGGCCCTGCAGGTGAGCACAAGACAAAAAGTGTAGTCACCAAGTTACATACCAGGAAATAAAAAGCCCTTGGTCGGGATATGACTTCAGTCTGATACTTGAGATTGGGGCAGAAGGTCCATATCTACAAGTATCTGGGGCAAAGAGGCCAAATCTCCAAAAATGCAAAGTGACAAAGGAGCTGAGTTACCAAGAACCAGGAGAATTGCTTTGGTTTGGTAGTTCGTCTATTCGGTTTCTACCACAGCACCTAGACTGGACCACAGCAATTCAACACAGGTGCTAATCGTCTTCTAGAAGAGAACTGCCATCCTTTGCAGCTTATATATTCTTTGTCCGACTGCATGCGACCTCTGTACCATGACCTTTCAGGACAAATACACCGTTAAACCCCTAATAATAAAAAAGGATTCAAACATGAATTAGAAAAAGATGTGACTGGATATATTTTACCCCAGATCATTATGAGATTGTCACAGCATGAAAAACTTGACTAAAATATTTGTTCTTTGAGTTTGCGTGGTAACAGATTCTGTGTCTCTTTTAAATCTGAAATGGCATCATGATAATTATATTTATTTGTTCATATCACCCAAATTTAACATACAGCAAAAGAAAATTTTAGAATAAACACTTACTACGTTTCCTACCCATCCATGGTCTATACCTGAATACCCTTGCAAGGTCTCCATCGTGTTGCTCCTAACTCTTCTAGTATTTTTCAAACACATTTTAAATGTATAAATATGTATTAATGTGCAGAATATGCTAACACTTTGCTGTTCTGCTTTTTATATGTTAACATAAATATTTTAAAAAGCCGTCAGGTTGAACAGGATATTTTCCGACATCGCCCATGGTCAGCTGCTAAAGAGACATGGTGAACATAGCATGCTAACTGTCTTCTTAAAACAGCGTTACCTTAATAAGAAAAATGGCTACTGCTAGCCATGTGGATGACTTAATGCTTTGTATTTATTGAAATATGTTATTGTGACCCCAGATTTGTTGGTGTTTTGATGCGTAAACGATAAGGCGAAGATGAATGAACCAAGAAAAATCTCTGAAACTCTTCAGTATAGCAGAGAACCACCAGTCACAGACAGTGGCACAAAAAGTGGGTATGCAGCGCATGCAACGCATAGGGGCGCTGCACCAGAGGGGGCGTCAAGACCCCGTCTAGAGGGGGTGGCGTCCCGATGATGCCTTCGCATACACTTCACCACGCCCTTACACTCCTTCCCCTCGCGCACGTGTAAATGTAAATGTAGATTTATGTTTTCGCATCCACCTGAATAATATGTAGTTGCGCCCCTGGTCTCAGATCTAAGGTTGGAGCCAGAAGCTTCTGTTCTTTGAGTGAATTATGAACCATTTTATCCACTTTTCAACTGAAGCGCATGGCATAACGCTTTTCAGAAAATCACCCACAGTCTTACTCTTAATCCTCACATTTTGGTTTTAAAAAAAAAACAAAAAAACACACACACACACACACACACACAGTTTGTCCTCTTTCCTGAGCCCATCAGCAGATTTAACACAGTCGAGACTTTTTAAGCAGAGAGCCTTTGGGGCTTTTCAGCAGCCAGTTGATTTCACAACTTTTCTTTGGCAGATCCACAGCGTTGAGGGGATACTATGAAAACGACTCCTCCACTCTCTCTTACATCACTAAGCTGAACACGTTCAGCTTAGCAAATAAAGGGATAGTCCTTCATTTTTAAAGTGAAGTTCTGTTAAAGCAGGCAGTATCTTGCTTTGCAATAGATAACGCTCACATTTTTCTTAAAGCGGTACGACTTTATGAAACCTTTAAGACATTCACATGCCTGCAGTCGTTTATTTACACAAAACCCAATGATTATTTTTAAACGGATCCGCCCGTGATCGTCCTGAATAAACACAAAATTCAGATTTCATGTTCTGAGTTATTTTATTAAGGGAAATGCCTTCCAAACCATCCTGGTCTTCTGTGAAACCATAACTGTTCTGTCAGCCTAGTATCTGATTGTACCAGCTTTGACAACAACACCTGCCATCAGGCGTTTCAAATGTCTGGCAGCGAGTCTTTCACGTCACTGAGGAGGAATCTTGGCCCAATCTTCTGCTCCATTGTTTTAATTCAGTCGCACTGGAGGGTTTATGAAAACCCAACTGCGCTTCAGTATCTGTGTTTAGCTGGACATTTTTACCAGAGAGCAACAATTCATGGTTCAAACAATTAACACAAACTATACAGGTCCTGAACAGAAAAGCAGTCCCAGACCATAACACCACCACCGCTGTGCTTTACTGTCAACTGTATTGGTAGCACTTTATTTGAAGGGGGTGAATAAGAATGACATGGCACTGTCATGTCAGTCTTATTTTCATGTTCATGACAGGTGTTATGTCATGTTTATG
>NW_015113002.1:316862-327992 GCF_001443285.1 Poecilia latipinna
ATGGATGGATGGATGGATGGATGGATGGATGGATGGATGGATGGATGGATGGATGGATGGATGGATGGTTTTTGCCTTACAACTCTCCCATGAATCCCAATTTTAACCTTTTTTTTTTCTTTTTTCATTGCTGAATTCGACCTTATTAGTTTATTTGAGTAGAGACAAGCTTCCAGTAGGAACAGATATTAAATATTTTAGCCTGAGACGAGTCACTATGTGTGTCCCCAGTGAGGCATTTAGATATCGATAAAAAATGATATTATACAAGGTTCAAAATGCAAAATGGATAATGGAACTCACTGTCACTGTTACACATGATCAGCTGAAAGGAGTTCTCTTTCCTGCAGTTCTCAGTTTTCCACAAAATGAAATGTTGCTAATAACAACCAGCTCAGGATTTAACATGAGGAACGACTGTTATTTTACAGGCTCTTCTTCCCTTAATAACCAAAATCCTTATTTGAAAACTACATTTTGCATTTACTCAGGTTATTTTGTGAATTAACCTAATATGAATTCATAACTGAGCTTAATATTTGATAACTGGGATCATTTGGAATGTATGTGTGATTGAATTGAAATACAAACGTCTCAAGACAACATTTGTTGTGAATTGGCTCCTCATGAATAAACTGAGTTGAACTGAATTTGATCATTTGAAACATCTAAGTAGGACTAAATAGCAAAAACAGAATAAGAGAAATATTATATAAAGGGATTTTTTTAATTCAAAGCACTATTGTTCTCACTTAAAGCATAATAATTTAGTTCTTTTGGAAATCTTCATAAGATAGTTATTCTTTACCGTAAAAGTTTGGTTCTGTTACCAGTTACTACCTACAGTTTCCATTTCCTTTTATAAATAATTCATTCATCATTGCAGACATACGGCTGCACCGGTAAATATATATTTTTTTTGGGGGGGTGGAGGGGGGGAGTTCGGTAAATGGTTGATACTTACATGAGAAACCAATCGTATCCACCGATCTTCCTCTGCAGAGGTCTACAAATCGGCCCTGGTCTCCTTTTGATCTGCCGTGAGCAGACTGGGTGACAAACCAGGTCACCAGGTCACATCTGTTAACACGTTTACTAAATATAGTAACTTTGTTGCTTTACTTAGTAACTTTTCTGTCAAAAAAAATTTACTAAATTGGTCAAAAATTGGAATCGATGGGGTCAGACATTGATCGGCCAGAAAACTGCTGATTAGTGCAGCCGTCATTTTAAAGGTTCACAAAATAAAGTTAACATGAATCACCTGAATGTTTCTGGGACTGGAACTGTCTGAAAAAGTAGAAATCGACTACAAACATGGCCTGTTTTGGACTGGACCAAATAACTTGGATTTGTACTAAATGAAGACACCAACAGAGTTTGAATAGCGTGAGATCAAATAAATAAATGAGACACTTTATTAATGTCCAAAACTACACCAGGTAGTCCACCAGGTAGAAAGAACAGAGACACACAACCCTACACACACTCACCACTAGCAACGATTTACAGAGACCTATCAACCTAACAGTCGTGTTTCCAGACTGACGGAGGAAGCAGGAGTACTGAAAAAAATCGACACATAAAAATTAAAAAGCCAACAGACGCGCAAACAAATAAAAACTGCCCAGAGAACTACAGAGAATCTCCCAACCGGAAGTAGCACTTTAACTGCATGCTGCCTACAATCTTATTTCAAGAATGCAGAACTGTCCCTTTAAAACAGAAACGCCGTCTCAAAATGCCACTTTCCCCCCTAAATCCTGTGAGATTTGGGGCCCAAAAGAAAATTTCTTCGCGGCGCCCAAAAACAGGAGCGCCGTTTCCTGTTTCTGTGAAACGCCTCGCTGCCTCACTGCTGTCCTCCAGCTGAAGTTCAGTTTGATTCCTCCTGCTTGTTGCCCCAGTTCACCAGTCCCCTGATATTTCAGCGGCACAGAAGCTTATATTTCTGCAAAGCATGCACGTAACTTGGAAAAAAAAAGAAAATAAATGTTACATAAATGTCTAGACTGGCTGTTTTAGCATAAGTTTAAACTAACTCCCTACACAACAGGTAGATGCTGTTAGAAAGAGCTCCACTACGTGCGGAAACAGTCAAATCCCCCTTAAAATGTTTTCATGTCAACATTTTTTTTTCTTGTTTTTATTTTTTAATTAGCTATTAAAATGAGCTTGAAGACAAATAAAAAAAATATATAATTTAATGGCAAGAAGAAACGCTCCTACCTGTCTGCGGGCTGATCCAGAGTCTCAGAGCAGAAAGGTCTCCCTCCTCCGCTGCCTCATCACACTGATCCTGCTGCCGATGATGCTTCAGCTGCTGCTGCTGCTGCGGCTGATGATGATGATGATGATGATGAGGTGGGCGACAGGCGGAGGAGCGAACAAGGTTTTCTGTGAAGTTACCGCTCGTACGAAAGTGTTTCGAGTCTGCGCAGTGGAGCGTGACTGGTGCTGCCTTCACTGAATTCGGAAAGGTGGGGATTTTAAAGTCAGGTTTAAATCCATTGCGACATGCTTTGGACGTTTTCCCGCGCGCTAGTTGCTTAGTGAGGGCAACAAATTCACTTATTAAAAAGTAACTCACTGGATTGTACGTATAATCGTTTAAATAAAATTCGAAACATGTAAGTTAAATAAATAAATCCGCTTTTGTGTTTGTTTAACAGAACAATTTGCTGTAAGATGAGAAATACTTAGGTAATTAAATTTGTATGTTCTTAATTCAAATTTCAATACTTACGCACCATATTTTCTATATTTATTTGTTCATATATTTTGAAGTAATTTAGGTTCATTCAATAAATAATTTTATTTCTGAAACTTTCCCACTAAATGAAATACATCGTACAGATTTATTACACACAGATGGATTGTTGAAAGCCTACATTTCTGTTAACTATGATGATTTTCCACTGACAGTTAATTAAAACATGACATCTTAAATTAGAATAGTACATCAAATCATTAAATAAAACATATTTAACATAGAAAAATTGGCTAAATAAAACATACATTTACTAATTTTAATGCTATTTTCAAATGGTACTTTTAATCCAACAAACGTGCCATCAACCTAAAACATTTTAGGTTGATGGGAATAACCCTGTCATGGGCAGGGGTTGAGCAATCAAATGTTAGGGATTATTTTCATTTATTACATTTTTATAAATAATTGTCTATTTAAAATTATGAATATAAATTTATTTAAACATTATACATATATTTAAACATATTTAACAAATTCTTTACTCATAGTGCTGTCACTATGCTGAGACAGACTTTTTATCACACTTTTTTCAAGTCATATTCCATATTTGTAAGGGAAGTAGTTTTTATAACTCTGTAACATGGTTTACAGAGATTCTATCAAAAGTCTAAACATACCTGTTAAAATCCTAGATTATCATGATGTAAAATGAGTAAAATGTAATTATCCAGGCAGAGCTGGAGCTGCTGCTCCTCTGAATCGAAGGAGTCAACTGAGATGTTTTGAACGTCTGAATACTTCCTGTCTTCTTGCTTTTGGTGGGGTTATGGGTAAATCATTTGAGGTAGAGGCCCTGGAACTACCCGGGAACTATTGGGGTCCTAGCAAAACAAAAGTGTTGGTGTTGCTGTGGTGCACCACATGGGTTATGTGTCATCATTGAGGGTTCAGAGGAGATGGCGTTACAGGAAGTTGCTGTAACATCCAACAGTCTGTGAAAAAGGTGAGTAAGCAACCGCACAGAGGATTCCTTGTAGATCCATTAAAAAGCATCACCAGAAGTTGATTTGTGTGAATGAGGCCAGATGGCTGGATTGGGGCAATTACCCAGCATGCAAAAGGCATAACCATGCAGGATGACACAACATGTGTAGATAAACTTGCTCCAACTTTGGTCTACTACTGTACACCACGTTTAGATGCAAAATGAAACCACTCAGAACTGGTTGAGGGAGAAGTAGAACAATCCATACCAACTCTATCAGGCTCTGGAAATGCTCTCAACTGTCACACCTGATGATCCCACCACTCCACTGGTGATGTCTCTATTTCTGCCACCTGCAACATTCTAGATATGACTCCTTCTTTTAAATCAAGTCATCTACATTCCCAATTTCCCACAGCTGGTTTGAAGAGTAAAAATGATCAGAATTTTTCTTGCTGAGTGTTTAACTTGGTGGTTTTACAGTTTTTGCTAGCAGGTGGGTAATAACTTTCCTAATTTTGATTAAATTTAAATGTTTAAAACTGAATATGTGAACTTATTTTATGCTTTTCCATGTGATTGGATTTCTACGTCACTGACAAACTTACACTAGAGGAAAACAAAAATTGTAATGATGAGGAAGTAGTCAAAGTTGGACTACACCAGGTAACAGATGAACTCGTTTTTATTAAAAGAATGAACTGTGTCTCCCTCTAGCGGAATATTTCTGCAGTTACATTTTCTGAAGCTGAGTCCAAAGACGGAGCTTGTGCTTCGCCTTCCACATTAACTGTCCCTTTCAGATAAATGTCTCTTCTGTTGCATAATCTATCAAAACAAATATCATAAAAATCCATTCATCCATTAATTCATCAAGAGGGAAGGGACCCTCCTTTAAGACATGAGTTTTTTATGCATAGTATAAATGCAAAACAACAGTGGTCACCAAAACAACAATCAGCTAAATAACTGCAATAATGTTCCGATACTAAAGAAGATAAAAGATTTTTTTTTAGATGAAGAAAATTTAAACTCGAGGTTTAAACTTAAAATTTAAAGGTTTAAATTTAAACTCGAGGTTTAAATTTCCCTCAAGTTTTTAAATCTATAATAAAAGATTAATTTATTTTTAAGATTTATCTTTAAGAAAGAAAAGAAGAAAGACAATCAATCAGCAAACTTGGAAAAAGTTTTATGTTAATTTTTATATTATTTATTGAGTGTAACTTTGTAAATACATTCAGTTATATTATAGCCTATCAGGATAAAAACAAGAGCAGTGACCAAAAAAATAACATGGTTTCCAAAAGCTATTTACATGGCTGGGTCAGTAGTTCTTCTACTAAAGGAAGATATACTTAACAGTTTTAGTGCACATCATAGCAAAGTAGCTTCTGCACAGTGAGTTGTTACAAGTGTAATTGCAGCAGGGCACTTTAAGAGTTTTACAATGAACATTTTACTTCAGCCTTGCAATGGTATTGTTTCTTTACACATCCACTGTAGCCACAGTATATAGATAATTCCTGTACATTTGCTTTTTTTTTTTTTACTTGTATATAGATTTTTTTTGCTGTAAATATTTTTCTGCTTTAAGCGCTAGCTGTGAACATACTCTGGAATATCAGCAACATTGTCTCTCTCCTCTTTCTTTTTTTTTTAACTGAATGCTCTAGTCATCGTCCTGCAAAGTAATTATGCAAAGTGACTTGAACTGATTTTAAAAGTACAAACTGACAGGAAATATTTCACACAGTGTCTTAGAAGAAAAATTCATAACCCTTTAAGTTTTTCATAAAATCTCAACGTATTGTTTGGTTGTGATGCAACTAACTCAAAGTAGCACATTGAAGTAAAGTGGGAGGGAGGAAAAATGCATTTTTACAAAAAAAATTTTTTCCAAAATAAAAATGTTTGCATTATTCAGAGGAGCAGCCTAATGTACAGGCAAACTAAGCCACTGCTTAGGCCACCCAAACCTCTAGGAGCCTCCATAATGTTTCAATCTTAACAAACACCAAAAAGCTAAGACTTTTAGGTTTTATTGAGAATGACAATCCTATCAATTTTGATTTGATGACTTCATAATACATTAATTAAAAGTTAATATATTTCACATATTAACTTTAAATTTTAAGAGAACTGGAAACCTGTATTGAAACTCAAGTGGTCGTAATAGGAATCAAATTAAATTCTGCTTAAAGGGTCATATGTGCCATTTTATAGCATAATCAACTGAACATAATCAACTATGTTAACTTCAATTATTTAAAAAATGCTATATAAGTACTATGACTTAAAAGAAATTTGACTTTGTAATTTAGCACCTTGAAATTGGGCCTCTGTCTCTTTAAAAATTCCTGCTCTTTCTGAAACCCCACCTACAGGAAGTGATCACAACATGGCTCCTCTGCTACGCCTTTAACATTTTTTTTAACCAGCATTTCACTGAGAAATAGCTCCTATTATGAGCTCAGCAGATGTGCAGTTCCACCACGTGTTTGCTAATTGCTGCTGACTAGTCTGAAGGAGCTGATCTCATAGGAGGAGCTGCATCTTGAAAGTGGCACTAGGTTCCCCCAAGAATGGTTGCCATGGAGCTTAATTTGTCAAGCCAATACTCCAGGCATGATTTTTGATGAGGGATAACATTATAACGTGATGTAAAGCTCAAAAAAGTTTATTTTACATAATACTGCCCCTTTAATGGTGCTAGTAGAATCATGCTGTGGGGATGCTACTCTTCAGGGAGGACAGTCCAAATAACAGTTTGTGGCAAGAGTTGAAGGTTAAGGCTCACAGAACAATGTGAAAAGTTCCCTTTGTCTAGATATACAAAGCCTCCAGAAACGCACCCTTGGGATTTGCAGCCAAAAGTAATTCTAGTATCTATTGAGAACTTAAGGAGGGTTGTGTGTTAACACATATATCACATTTTCCAGATTTTTCTTTAAGAATATTGGTAATATTCACTTAATTTAAATACCATATATTGTTTTCCACCATTTTAGGATCCAAAATCCCCATGAAACTTCATGAATGCTGTAGCTGTAATGTAATGAAATGTGATGATGCTATCAATACTTTTGCAAGGCACTGTGTATGCTAGCATAAATCAAACATTGTTTACTATAAACAAACATATGTTATGCATTGAGGAGAATAATTTAACCAGCTTATTAACATCTTGACCACAACATAAATGTAACAGTCGCACTTTGTTACAGCGGTGCAATTCTATAAAGCTCAATAAGCATGCAACTCCACATCACATTGCCGTGGTGATACCTGGATGCTAACAAAGAACTTTCAGTGATTGGTGTGTTAGATTGGTCCCTCATCCAGTTGCCATTTTGTTTTTAACTTCAGGTGGTGAAACTCTATGCCCTTCTTTTATGGCGAGCCTTAACAAGGAGTTGTATCTTTAAGCACAAATTCAAATTCTTCTTTCACTTCTCAGCCTCATCAAAGAACCTCATTTTCTCAGTGTGCACAGAGTCTTTGAGACGTTGAATAGATGATGCTGTCTCCCCTGAGATGGGGTCTGTGGGGCCAAATATATGGGTGATTTGTTTGGTTATAACCACGGTCTCCTTGTTCTCACTTCTTTCAGTTGTTGTTTCTTGGACTAAGTGTTTGACTGTCCTTGTGGCACTTTGAACATCTTGGACCATCCACGATGGAGCTTCATCTCCCTCCGACTGCAAAGCAAAGCCTTCGGCTGATTGGACTTGGACAGCAGACAGAATCTTGGCATGTTGTGACTCAGGAGTAGGCTGTATGTTTGATGTAATGATGTGTATTTTTCCCGACGTTAGCCTTACTGTATCTTCAGAAGAAGATGAAACACCAGAAGACAAAATAGTGATCTTCTCCGGCAAGGAGGGCACATCTGTAATCAGCTCAGTCCTTGTGGTGGAAGTCATGATGTCACTGTGCATCTCTTCAAGTCCAGCACCTGCACTTTCGTCAGAGTATTTGACCGTCACCTTGGTTGGGGAAGGTATGAATGGGCCAACAGGCTCACTTGTGATTGTAGAGCTTACATCAGCAAAAGCATCTGATGATTGGACAGAAAGGGTGGGACTTACTTCCTCGTCCTTGGTTTCCCCTTCTGGGCTGCCATCTTTTACTTGTTCTGCTTTGTCAGGAATCTTTTGTTGTTCTGTTGGGGAAGACGGGCCAAACTTCGGGAATTTAAACCAGCTCGAGCTCTCTGGACTTTTGGTGGTATCTTTCTTTGTTTTTGCCGCTATGTGAATTGTGGTGGGTTCACCTGGTTCATGAAATTCCTTTGAGGTTTCAACATCTTGATCAACTTTGTCCACTTTTCGAACGTCAAAGTCAACATCAATCGACTTAAGAATGTCACCAAATGATGTTAAAGTCAGTTTTGGTGATAGGTTTTCTTCTTTTGGCTCAGTCTTCATTTCCAGTTGATCTTCATTATTTTCATGCTCAAAGTGAACGGATTCATCTTCAGGTTTGGATCTTGAAAGACCCAGCCGTGGTATTTTAAAGGTAGGCAGTTTGAATTTACTTGGAGATCCTTGAACCGCACTATCACTTTCTGTGTTTAGGGTTTCTTGATCTGGTTGTTCTGATTTGGGGGCATCTGATTTAAAATCAATCTTTGGACCTTTGATGATAACAGCAGCACCCTCTCCCAGCTGACTTCCATTGTCTTCAGCTGTTTGATCTGAGATGTGCGTCTCTGTTGTTACCTCATAAGACGAAATGCCAAATCTTGGCATTTTCATAGTTGGCATTTTGAATTTTTTGGACTTGACTTCAGCCTCAGAAGTTGTCATTTCAAAAGCAGTTAGGACGTTTTTGTCTTCATCTGCAGAGAGTTTGAACTCTGTTGTCATGTCGGTTTCATAATTTTCGACTTCTATTCCGTGATCTGGGAGGTCAGCTTTTACTTCAGGCTCCTTCAAGCTTGGCTTTGAAAATGAAAATCTGGGAAGTGAAAACTTACTTTTCTTTAAGCCTGGGTCAAGTTCTGGAGCTGGGGTTGCTTCTACTGCAGGGACCATTGAAGATTTTTTAACATCAACATCTGAGATTTTGGTCTCCATTGACGTAACACCAGCTTTTGGAGCTTCCATGTTGACATCGACTTCAGAGGCTTTACCACCAGTTCTTGAAAATGAGATGCTAGGAAAAGTCCAATTTAGCCGTTTTACTTTACCTTCAAGTTCAACTGTAGGTACATCTTCGCCTTTTGCCTCAGCACCAGGTAGCTGGACTTCATATTTCTTTAGTTCCCCTTCTTTCACATTCAAATCTACTGAATCTGTATCAACATGAAGATCCACATCACCCCTTTTCTCTTTGGTCATTTTAGGTATTTCCATATTGATATGTGGGGTTACAGCTCCAAATTTAGGTAATGTAATTTTAGGCATTTTAACTTCTGATGTAGTGTCAATATCAGCTTTGATCTCTGGAGACTTAACGTCCATTTGCACAGAAGGTTGCTCCACTTTTGCATCGGAAAAATGAACTTCAGCTTTGACTTCTGGTGCTGTGACATCTACATCTGCCTTGGGTAAGCTGATGTTGGTATGCGGTCCTTTGGATTGTGATAATGAAAAACCAAGGCTTGGAAGTTTAAATTTACTTCCTTTTCTTTCATCATCAGTTTCTGAACTCCTTAGATCCACAGATGGACCCTTAATTTTAATGCTTGGTTCTTCTGTTGTAACTGTGAGAACTTCCTCCAAAGTAGTACTTTCACCTTTCACTGTTTTGGCATCGTGTACTTGTTTGTTTGAACTTTGGGTAGCAAGGCCAAATTTTGGCAACTTGAATGTTGGCATTTTAAATTTGGATGGTGATCCATCAGTGTCCTTTGACACAACCGTTATTTCAGTCGCCTTAGTATCTATCATGGTGACAGTGTTTTTAGGTTCACTATCCTCCTCAGCTTTCTCCAAAGGAGGACCTTCTTCCGTAGAGCTTTGAGTAGTAAGCCCAAATTTTGGTAACTTGAATCCAGGCATTTTAAATTTGGATGGTGAACCATCAGCTTCCTTTGTCACTGTTTTGATTTCAGGTCCTTTAATTTCTATTGCAGCAGATGTTTTTATCAGATTCTCGTCATCAGGGAGTTTTACTTCAGCTTTTACTTCTGGCAATGTAACATCTACTTCTGTCTTTGACAACCCTGAATCACTGCCAGTCCCTTTGACCTCTGTCGCAGAAAAACCTAGAGTTGGCAACTTAAACTTTTTTCCTTTTTCTTCATGATCAATTCCTTCAGTTTTTAGCTCTAATAATGGACCCTTGATTTCAATGGTTGGTGCTTCTGTGGTAACTACAATAACCTCTTCAGAAGTTGTGATTTTACCTTCTACTAGTTTTACACCTTTGTCTAATGGAGGTTCTTCTCCAGTGGAAGTTTGAGTAGCAAGCCCAAATTTTGGTAACTTGAAATTTGGCATTTTAAATTTGGAGGGTGATCCTTCTATAGTCTTTTTTGTATCTTTGGTTTCAAGTGCTTTAGTTTCCACTTCAACAGAAGATTTGTTGCTTGGAAGTTTGACTTCAGCTTTTACCTCTGGTACTTTAACCTCTACATCTGTCCTTAAGCTCAAATCAGTCTCTGTCTCTTTGGCTTGAGGTACTGAAAAACTCAGACTTGGCAGTTTGAACTTCCTTCCTTTTCCTTCAAGATCACTTCCTTCGGTGCTGAAATCTACTGATGACCCCTTGATTTCAATGCTTGGTCCTTCTGTGGTAACTATAAGTACCTCCTCTAAGCCTGTGGTTTCACCGCCACTGATTTTGACACCTTTGTCAAAAGAGGGTACTTCTTCAGTGGAACTTTGAGTGGCAAGCCCAAATTTGGGTAATTTAAAAGTTGGCATTTTAAACTTGGATGTTGATCCTCCAATGTCCTTTGCTTCGACTTGAAATTCAGGTCCTTTAGTTTCTATTTCTGTTTCTATTCTTTTCAGTTCATCATCAGGAAATTTGACTTCAGCTTTGAGTTCTGGTTGTGTAACATCTACACCTGTCTTCAAGCTTAAATCTGTGTCCGGCACTTTGGTCTGTGTAGCAGAAAATCCAAGACTTGGCAACTTAAACCTTTTTCCTTTTCCTTCATGTTCATTTCCCTGTTTTTTTGACTCTATGGATAAATCCCCAATTTCAACACTTGGTCCTTCTGTGCTAACTACAATGACCTCCTCTGACATTGTCATTTCTCCTTCAGTTATCTTCAAATCTTTGTCCAAATGAGGCACTTCTGCTGTGGAACTCTGAACAGAAAGTCCAAATTTTGGCATCTTGAATGTCGGCATCTTATACTTGGATGGTGACCCCTCTGTTTCTATTTTTGTACCTTTAAATTCTGGAGCTTTAGCTTCCACTTCAAAGGATTTGCTAAGCTTTTCTTCAGGTATTTTGATTTCTGTTTTGACTT
>NW_015113002.1:331433-332378 GCF_001443285.1 Poecilia latipinna
AACATCTGTTGTGGGTAAGGTAATGTCAACATCAGGACCTTTGGTTTGCGATGCTGAAAAACCAAGACTTGGCAGTTTAAACTTTTGTCCTCTTCCTTCACTCTCAGTTCCTGCAGTTTTTAAATCTACTGCTGGAACCTTAACATCAATTCTTGGTGCTTCTAGACTTCCTACAAGAATCTCTCCAGAAGTTGTAATTTCACCTTCTTCTGTTTTGAGATCTTTGTCCAAAGGAGGCACTTCTGCCATGGAACTCTGAAAAGAAAGCACAAATTTTGGCATCTTGAATGTCGGCATCTTGAACTTGGATGGTGACCCCTCTGTTTCCTTTCTTGTACCTTTGAACTCTGGAGCTTTAGCTTCCACTTCAAAGGATTTGCTAAGCTTTTCTTCAGGTATTTTGATTTCTGTTTTGACTTCTGGTACTGTAACATCAACATCTGCTGTGGGTAAGGTAATGTCAACATCAGGACCTTTGGTTTGCGATGCTGAAAAACCAAGACTTGGCAGTTTAAACTTTTGTCCTCTTCCTTCACTCTCAGTTCCTGCAGTTTTTAAATCTACTGCTGGAACCTTAACATCAATTCTTGGTGCTTCTAGACTTCCTACAAGAATCTCTCCAGAAGTTGTAATTTCACCTTCTCCTGATTTGAGATCTTTGTCCAAATGAGGCACTTCTGCTGTGGAGCTCTGAACAGAAAGCCCAAATTTTGGCATCTTGAATGTCGGCATCTTAAACTTGGATGGTGACCCGTCTGTTTCCTTTTTTGTACTTTTAAATTCTAGAGCTTTAGTTTCCACTTCAAAAGATTTGTTAAACTTTTCTTCAGAGAGTTTGATTTCTGTTTTGACTTGTGGTACTGTATCATCAACATCTGCTGTGGGTAAGGTATTGTCAACGTCTGTTGTGGGTAAGGTAATGTCACTATCAGGACCTTTTGTTTG
>NW_015113002.1:335760-341914 GCF_001443285.1 Poecilia latipinna
TTCAAATGATTTGCTAAGCTTTTCTTCAGGTATTTTGATTTCTGTTTTGACTTGTGGTACTGTATCATCAACATCTGCTGTGGGTAAGGTATTGTCAACGTCTGTTGTGGGTAAGGTAATGTCACTATCAGGACCTTTTGTTTGCGATGATGAAAAACCAAGACTTGGCAGTTTAAACTTTCTTCCTCTTCCTTCACTCTCAGTTCCTGTAGTTTTTAAATCTACTGCTGGAGCCTTAACATCAATTCTTGGTGCTTCTAGACTTGGTGAAAGAATCTCTCCAGAAGTCGTAATTTCACCTTCTCCTGTTTTGAGATCTTTGTCCAGAGGAGGCTCTTCTTCAGTAGACCTTTGAACAGAAAGCCCAAATTTTGGTAACTTGAATGTCGGCATCTTAAATTTGGATGGTGACCCTTCTTTTTCTTTTTTTGACACTTTGATTTGTGGAGCTGTAGCTTCCACTTCAATGGAGTATTTGTTCACATCATCACTCGAAAGTGCAACTTCAACTTTACTTTCAAGAAGATGAGTGTCAACATCAATATTTGAGAGGTCAGAGCTAGGTGCAACAATTGTAACTTCAAGAACCTCATCAGGAATGTCCTTATCAATGTCATCTCCTTCTACATTTTTGTCTGAAGTGCCCAGTCCTAATTTTGGTAATTTGAAAGTTGGCATACTAAATTTTGATGGTGATTGTTCCACATCTGGTCCCTCAAAATCAGCATCAGGTATTTTTATGTCAGTCTTGTTCTCAGTAAGTTTCACCTCTACATCCCTCTTTGCTTCAGGTCCTTTGACTTTTGGCATTGTGATTCCAAACTTTGGCATTTTGAACCTGCCTCCTTGTCCTTCAACTGTAGGTTGAGTTTGCACTTCTGGTTTTCCAATTTCCACTTTTCCAGAAGGTATCAAGATTTCTGCTTTTCCCAGACTAACATCTGCTGTAGGAACTGGGATTTCTGCCTTAGATTTATTGTCCACTTTGCCTTCTGCCTCCATGACATCTGTGTCTTTACTTGAGAGTCCAAGTTGAAATTCTGGTCCTTTAATTTTGGGCATCTTTATTCCAATCTTTGACAGCTTCATCTTTTCTTCTTGTCCATCAAGGTGATTGTCAGCCTTCATGGTCGGGATCTCCACCTCTGGTGTCTCATTAAGGACAACAGGAGATGAAAAGTTGATTTTTTCTCCATCGACTTGCGACACCTTGACTTCTGCTTTAGCATCAGAAAATGGCACTGTGATTTCAGGTTTTGATGCTGAGTACTCAACATCTTGCTGAACTCCAATCTGGGGAAATGTTCCCTTCAGCCTGATACCAGGTTCTTCATGCTCAGCATCAATGAGTTTTATTTCAGTGTCACCTTTAAACAATGTGACATCTACATCAACCCTTTGGGATTGGGTTGTATCTGTTTCAGAACCTTTTAGTTTTGGGAGTGATATTCCAAATTTTGGAATTTTGAACTTACTTGCTCTTCCATCAATTTCAGATGCTTTAATTTTTACATCACAGTCTGGTATGGTAGCATCAATACCAGGCCCATCTTCCACTGTGTGTGTTTCAGAAGCTTCACTTACCTCACCGCTGAGGTTTGGAGTAGCAGCTCCAATTCTGGGAATTTTAAAAGGGGACATTTTGAATTTTGACGACGATCCTTCAACATCCTTTGTTTCAACTTTAATTCCAGGAGCTCTAACATCTAGTTTTGTTGATGATCCAGTTCCTTCAACCTCAAGATCTTTGATTTCTCCTTTAACTTCAGGCAGTGTCAGATCTTTAGCTTTCTTCGACAGGCTTAAATCTGACTCATGTGTTGTAACTTTTGGCAGTGCGATTCCCAACTGGGGCATTTTGATCTTGTATCCTTTCGCTTCACCTTCCTTCTGCACTGTTTTGATTTTCTGATCAGACTTTTCTATTCCTTTCTTTTCTTCTGGCCTAACACTATCTATGTTCACATCTGTTTCTGAACCTTCAGTGAGTTTGATCTCAGGTTTCACCTCTGGCAGGATAACCTCTGCATCTTTCTTAGACAAGCTTATCTCAGGACCTGCTAGTTTTGTTGTTTTGACTCCAAACTTTGGGATTTTTATTTTGCCTCCTTGTACATGTTCACCCTTGGACTGCAAAGGTTTGACTTCTCCAGGTTTTTCTAACTGCATCTTTTGCTTTAGAAAATATACATTTCCCTTTCCAGGAGTAACTTCTGTTTTAGATGCTTCTGGGAGTTTATCTGCAGCTTCGCCAGGTATCTCTTTCTTTGACAAACTCAAGTCAAATTCTGTGCCTTTGATTTTTGCCGTTTTAGTTCCAAACTTCGCAAATTTGCTTGCTTCCCAATCAAACTTGCCTTCAGTTTCAGTTGGCTCTATTTCCACTTGAGGTTTTTCTGCCTCTGCAATTTCTTTAGGAACATCTGAGCTCTTGAGGAGTGTGTCACTCTCTGGGATTAGCCCTCCTTTAGCCAGAGCTTCTGTGTGAACTGTGTCTTTCTTAGATGTGTTAATAACTATTGTTTCTTTCATTTTTGGCACTGAGATGTCCAGGTTTGGCCATTTAAATGTACTCTTTCCATCTCCGTCAAGAGGTTTTGTTGTCCCTTCGTCAGAGATATCCTCTTTTCCACTGGGTGTGCCCGAAGGAGATATTCCAACTTTGAACATCTTATTCCTTTCATCTTCGGGTTTATCAAATGTTTCTTTACTTTCTAAAGAAATGGCAAGTATTGTCTTCGTGTCAGTACTTACATTAAAACTTGTCAAGCCACCATCCTTTTTGAACGACTCGTCCGTTGAGTCAATATACTCAATACCATCAAGTTCAGGTATTTTGACTTTACATATGACCTCTCCAGTTTGTTTTTCATCTTTCCTTGTTTCCATTGTTAGCTCGTTTTCCTGAATGAAGCTTGGTTTCTGCATGTCAATCCCAATATAAGGCAGTCTTCTGCTTTTTGCTGACATTCCAAAGCTAGGCATCGTTATCTTTGGCCTAGTGGACGTCTTCAGCTCTTCTGTTGTTGCTGCTTTTCCGTTTGTTGTTTCAAATTCGTTTTCTTTAGTTTCCTCTTCACCTTTGCACTTTGTTGGGCTGGTCCTATCTTCCATTTGAGATTTCTTAAAATCAAACCTGCTGTCAGTTAAAAAGATTGTTTTGGAGATTTCTGAAGATGCCGTTGTGTCAGAGCTTGTCAGATGTTCTTGTTTTGGTTTCACGACTTTGGTGGGCGTTTTTACAGATATTCTTTGTGCGTTAGCATCTATGACAGTTATTTCTTCTGGGATAGGCACCCCAGATATATCCAGTTGAGGCAGCTTAAATCCAGGTAATTTAGAAACAGCTTCTTTCACACTATCAACATCAATTGACATTTGCACTGTTTCAGCCTTGCTTTCTTTGTTGTGCTTTTTAAAATCAGCTTTAGTTTCCACGGTGGTTTTCACAGACATGTCCTCCATTCCTGGAATCTCAATGTCTTCACGTTTGGGAAGTTGTGTTGTGGAAACACGGCCAGTTATAGTTGAGGGTTCTTGATCATTCACCTTTTGCATTTCTTCTGCATTAGCAACGTTGCTCATGTCTAATTCAGGTTGCTTACGTTTTGGACTGGACTTTTTGGATTGCTTCAGTTTCGTCTCCTTTCCTTTCTGTGTTTTGTCGTCACCTTTTTTGGGAGATTTCCTCACTGATATGTCAAGTTCCACCTTTGGTAAACTTATCTGTGATGTAATGGATTTGGATGAGATTAGCTTTGAACTCTCTCCACCTTGGCTTTTGCTATCTACACCGACCATAGACTGATCTCCCAGCAGTTTGGTTTTTGACTCAGAGCTTGAGATAGCAGCAGATTTTCCTGCTTCTGGAAGATCTTCCGTTTCAACACTTGCTCCTAGAGTCTTAAGCCTTTTGGGAGAGGATTTTGCTTTTGCGTCTTTTTTGTGCGATTTGTCCTTCCCCAGGATCTTTATTTTTAATTCTGACCTCTCCTTCTTTTTTTTCTCGTCTGGGGATTTTGGAGCTCCAGACTGGCCTTCCTGATCGCCCAGCGCTACGGTTTGATCTGCGGTTTTCAAAGTAGCGTCTATACTGACGAGTTCCACCTTGTGTTGAACCGGGCCAGACTCCACAGCTTCCCCTGCCTGTTCATTAACCTCTGGTGTTTCTCCAATGGGGTATTCAGGGAACTCAGGTGAAAGTGTGTCTGATTCCTGCTTTTGCTGAACGTCACTACTCATCTGCCCAGATGTTGGAGCATCCGTGTCCTGGTCCTCAGATGAACTTATGCGGCCTCTTCTCGTTAGACCAGAGAACTTTATTTTATGCTTCTTCTTTCCTTTCAGGGCATCCTGGGATTTTACAGGTGACTCTGTGTCACTTGTCGTAGGACTAAGCTCAAGTTTTCTCTGCTCATCTGCTTCTGACGAACTGTGAGACCTCGTGAAACGAGATTTACGTCCTTTTCCAAAGGAGGGAAACTTTGGCCATGAGATGCGAGCGTCGCCACGTCTTCTGGTTTTTCCTTGCTCCCTCATCTCTGTGGAGCCGACTTCTTCCTCCTGTTAAGCAACGGAAACATTAAATATCAAATTACATTCATGAAAAAAAATACTAGCAGATACAACTTCAAAATAGTTACAGGAATAATGTCTGAATCGATAGTTGGTTCCGTCTCTGTGATGTCCGGTTGGCGTTTTAGGCAAAGCTTCAACTTGTAAGCCTGAGCATGCTCCAGAATCTGAATGGCGTCCTCATACGACATGTTGTCAAAATACACTGTGGCGCTCAGAATCTGATCACCTACAAAAAAAATCAATGGGGGAAAAAAAAAAGAATGATCAGATCCTCTAAAGAAGAATTGACTTTCAATCTGTTGCAACGAAATAAGTGGTGTTTAAGGAACAAACTAGGACAAAATAATTGAAATTACAATTATTTATTATTTATTTCTAACTTGTTTTGAACCTGTGTAACAAATTAATTTGTTAGACAAATTAATTTGTTACACAGATCAATTTGTTACACAAATTTGTGCAACATTGACGTTGCACAAATTAATAATCATGTATATCTAATTAGTATTCATAATAAAATGAATAAATAACCTTCTTTGACTTTTAAACTTTTTGAAGCTGGTGACTCTGGAACTACTTTCTTTATGAAGATCCCCTCTTTCCCTCCTCCGCCATAAACCAGACCCTCTGCACACCCATCCTGGGCTGTGTTCACTATAACGCCACCTTCAGGACTGGGAGCTTCCTGCAGACACACCCGAAACGAAGAGGACAGATGTTCTTACTTAAACTGCAGGTTCACAGCCTATATGGATTCCTGCATGTGAAGGATGAATGGTGTGAATGTCAGACCTTTAATTTACTCATTTTTGGAGTGGAGGTCCTCTCGAAGATGGAGCCGAGGCCAGACTTTTTACCTTTGTGTCCACTCCCAGCTTTGTGGTCTGCATCATGTTCTTCACACTAAGAACAGTAGTGTTAGAAAGGTGTTGTTTTTATCAAATGCTGAAATATCAATTTAGCCTACCATACATACAGATATAAAAACAGGAAAGATTTTCATTTCTATTACATTTCTAAGCTTTATTCACAAGCTGTGGTATAAGTATCTCTGGTAGTATTATGGGCTGTCTCTGTGTTAAACCTGTACAAGTTTAAAAATAAAGCTTATAAAAAGTTTTAAAAGGACTGCGCGAGTACATTGATCTATGTTTAGAAAACATTAAAGTTGGAATGTGGCTTTGGAAAAGATTTAACAGCATTAACAGTTATAAGTCAGGAAAATCATTGGAATTTGCTAGTTGCTGTGCTCAGTGACAAGCTAACTGCTATTAGCAAAACAAGCTAAAGGAATATACATGTTCTCTGAAGGAAGTTGTACATTTGTGGGAGAGATAAAAGCCTAAATAAACAGTTTGTCACTGTATTTGTAACAGTTTCAAACACTTGGCAGCCATCTTGGATTTTAAATTGGAATAAGGACTTGTTTCCACGACAACACCGGGACAATAAAATATAAATGTTTTGGCCTCTTGTGTCCATGGCAGCAGCATTTTTTTTTTTTTTTTTTTTTTTTTTTAAAAAAACCGAAAGGTTTTAAAACGTCCCCCCACAACAAACTTTTTTAAAATGAAAT
>NW_015113002.1:344984-355326 GCF_001443285.1 Poecilia latipinna
AAAAAAATGTTTTGTTTTTTTTTTTTCCGGGCGGGCGATTTTTTTTTTTTTTTTTTTTTTTTTTTGACAAAGACGCAAAGGTTTGACAACGGGCTCCAGAACGAAACTTTTTAAAAATGAAATGCGACTCAAATCCTTTCAAAGTGCAAAGTGAAAACATTATGGAAACAATGGCATCAGTCAGCCCATCTTGTGCTTGTGGACTAAGTTTTGACCCACGCACAGCATAAATCTATAACAATGGTGGATCTCCATGTTCTTTCTTTTCTGCTGCACCTCCACAGATGATGTGGTGTGTTAAAGCAAGGTCTAAAAAAAATAAAAATGTGAAATCTGCCCATTGTGGAAAATGTATGCAGTCAGCAAAGACATATAGAATGATTATATAAACACACGTCTGGATCAGAAAATACACAAAGTTTCACCGCCTCCTACTGGTCTGAAATTCACACTGCACCTTTTCCAGTACCGCTTGTGTGTAAACACAATTTTTGTCAGATGTGCAACAAAAAACACTTTTGGAAACGTTGTTATGCAAACAGAGTCTAAGTGAGAAACCACTGATTTCCCCACTGTGAGCTCTGGCAGATCTCATGTTTACTTTTTCCATCATTGTAGAAATTTGGACTCAGTAGAAATAAAATCCAGAATCAAAATGCTAAAGTATTTCCAAATGAATTCAGCTGAGAAAGAAAATCAACTCAGACTAATTTCTCTTTCCTTTCCTGGACGGTTCATGTCTGTGCAGCTCAGCTGTATCTTTGCTCTCTGTACCTCTTTGTCAGCGTATTTTGCCCCCTCTGGATACTCCTGGACCGGGGATGACCCTTGTGGCCGGGGTCTCTCCCCCTCGGCAAACTGAGTCGGCTCTTCGCATATCTGTGTGAACAAAGTCAGCTAACATGAAAACAAAGTTATTTCTGTCATTCGTACTATGAACGTACATCATGCTTGTGGAGTAAGTTTAGATAAAGGTACAGATCAGGGAAATAGTAGAGTGTGATTTTCCAGTAGGTTCCGGTTACTCACTGAATCGTCCTGTGTGGCGGGTTCTGGTGCTCGCAGTCTTCTCCCTGCTTAAAAATTAAAAACACAAGCCAAAATATTACCAAAAGAAATCTAACATCATGTCTAAACTTAATGAACAAACCAACACAATGTTTTTGTCACTTTGTTTTAGTTCGGTGGATTCATATGATTTTGAATTTATTCTTGTCATCTTTCTTTTAATCTCTTTTTGATTTTCTATAAATTTTCCCCCTCACTACCTCAGCTCCTGCCTTGCCACAGCTGCTGCACATTCAGATAATTAGCCCCACCTGCTCTTGCATCAGTAATCACCTCCTCACTGCATATGTATACTGCCAGATCTCTCACATTCATTGTTAGATCCCCGTATCGACATTTCCATGTGCCACTGGTTTCTCCTGGTCTGCTCTGCACACCTTTCTTATGAGTGCATCTTTTTAATAACCTTCTGCTTTACTTTGACTGGTCCTGCCTCCAGCCTGCGTTTAGAACCAACTCAGAAGGTGAGAGTTCACCAGAGCTTCCAAACAACTACATGAGACACGGGAAAGTATGGCAATGTGGAATATTTGACATCATTCCACAAACGACACAAAGCCAGTCAAATACTCTTGATGCACAGAAAACTGTAATGTAATAACGTTGAGTTAAAAAGAAGGAATTCCATCCAGCCTCGCACACAGGATTCATCTTGAGGTTCAGAACGACACCGGAGCCGACGGTGGAACTATTTAGAGTTCTTCCTGGCAACGATTTCCTCAGGGAGCCGCTGCCTCCTCCATCTGTTAAGTGATCCACTGTATTGATTCTCACATTAAACTTTGAAGCCTCATAGGCTGGCTCCTCATGGTTGTCGAGAAGGAGCTGTCTGATTATTATAATTATTTTATTATTATTGATTATTTTTTTTATTATAGTTGATCTTTGTAAACATAGTAAAATTCTGATTAAGACCACCACTCTTTACTTTTAGTCTGAATGGACGGTATTTTAACATGAAGCCGCTGTCGATTTTATTTCTATTTCTCAATGTTTCACATACATTAACGACTGGAAAAGTTGACTGATTAATTTAAAATAACCAGCCTCAAAAATATTTAACGTAAACCAAAATATGATAGAGAATGCTCTGCAAAATAAACCAAAACACAAAATCTTACAAAGTATTTTTGGTCTAGTTTCTAGTGCATAATATGTCAGTATGTTTGAAATAAGGCAAAACTAACTTAGAAGTTTCTTTTCAGCAAGATATAAGAGCTCAATAATTTCTGACTATTGATAAAAAAAAAACGTACTAGTTCCATTGCCTGATGCTTTTCACTTATAAGATAGGAAAAAAAATATTGTTTTCTATAGTTGAACTTGCTTTGAGAAGGGCATTTTTCAAAGCGTAACACCCACATTTTTTTTGAATGCCTTGCTTACTTTTGACATGGGATTTTATGGATTTGGTTGCTGAGAAAACTAGTTTTGAATATGTTTAACATAAAAGGGTAAACTTCGAAATCAAAACTTTATCTCCAGGCTTCAAGAAAAAAATGTCAGAGATAATAAATGG
This sequence comes from Poecilia latipinna, assembly GCF_001443285.1. NCBI lineage: Eukaryota > Metazoa > Chordata > Actinopteri > Cyprinodontiformes > Poeciliidae > Poecilia > Poecilia latipinna. Next base: position 347,572 of record NW_015113002.1, read on the forward strand.
AAAGATGTGTGCACTTATCTGAAGTATCTACTGTAGTATTTGCGGATGTGCCTTTGCACAGTTTATTCCCTCCCCCATCCTCCGCCTCACAGTAATGTATGTCATGTGGAAAAGTATTTCAGTTTGTGTAAGTGCATCAGAAGACAGATAAGCCCGAACACTAGCAGGTCAAAATTATGTGCCTTTTTCAGGTTGTGTTGTTGTCTTGAGAAAGCAGAGTGGTTCAACAATATTACAGCTCCTCTTCTTTGTGGCTTCTAATAAAAATGAACTTTTCAGACATTGTTGAAACACTGTGAATTCAGAGTAACCACACCACAGTCCTTAATAGTTCAAAAGCTTCTTTTAAACAAAACAAAAAAATCTGCAGCTGCCCAGGCCATAACATTGAGAGGAATAAATGCATTCATTACATCTACATTTTAGACCAGGTTCAAGTAGCAGAATCCTTTCATCAAAATCAAAGCTCACTTACCCACGGTTGCTGGTTGTGAGCGCCTGGAAGTGAGCCGAGTGTTAACAAGAAGCTGTTTCTATCTGTCCCCAAGCAGTCCTTCAGTGTGTATGACTGCCAAAGCAGCTAAAGTCTTTTGCTCACTCTGAGATGCTGGGAGGCGGGACAGAGTTTAGGTTCCAGTCATACCTGGTAGTGAGTTGTGTGTCACATCCTGATTTCATTTGTCACCTGTACTGGTTTCCTATTTTATTCTGGTCTAGAAACAGAGCGCTTGAAACGTCATATTTCTTGGCTGAAAGTCGTATGTAACCGGGTTTGCTACATAAATATAGATGTATAGTTTTGGACCTCATCTGTTTCGTTTGGATTTCTCTGTCTTTAAAACATGCCAGTTTCGAACAGTTCACAGTATTAAAATTCCTTCAGCTTTCTCTGAACGTGCAGCAATACAACCCACAGCCGCTTCTCTGAGACCATTGCTTATGTCTCAGTCTTTGGCATTGTCTCAGACCAATAAATTAGCAAAACTTATGCTTGCGTAAAGGTGGCCACAGTGGGCGGTTATTGATGAACTAAGTGCATTTGTAGTCTTCATCGAAATCATACACTATGGAATATGAGGTTAGGTTTTAGATTCAAATCGACTTAGTGAAGACTATGTTCTCAAATGAAAAAAAAATAAATAAATGAAAAACTATGTACTTTCTTCTTCTGATGCCGGTCTCCAGTGGTCACTGGGTGAGAGTCGGCCGACACGCTGAACAGGCCGTCAGTACATTGAAAGGCAGACAAATGTAGATGTATAAAAATGAAAATATTGTTTCTCCCCAATAAACATGGATCTGATCCCAACAGAGGAAAAAACAGACAATTGACTGATTGACTCAGGGAATCAGTTGTGCTCTTGGGGACTTCAACGACCACCTGGGAAATGATTAATGACTTTAAGAGGTGTGATCAAGAGAAAGGACCTCATGCTCTGAATCGGAGCTCTGTTTTGTTGTCAGACCTTTGTGCTGGGTATGGATCGTCCAACACAAGCATCATGTTGGAACACGATACGACCATGTAGCATACGTCCATACGACCGTGTAGCATCTTGGGGAACGTGGCACCAGGCCAGCATGAGCCAAAATGTTGTATGATCAGATTTATATTTGGAACCCATTCTGAGACTTCAACCTTTAAAGTTATTGAAAAGATGAGTGAAAATCTTGAATCTTGCTAGTGCTTTATAAAGGTAAAAGATAAAGCATAAGCAGAAAACTGTATATTTGTGATTCAGGTTTGTACAACACTGTATTTTTAAGTGCAACATAGGATTTGGATTTGACTAAAACATACTTTTCCAGGCACTTATTGTGTATTAATACAGCGACATGATGGCTGGAATTGGGATACTAATTCAAATATTAGAATCTTAATGTCAAAAATCTAAATTTTGTTCTTTACAAAAAATCTCTTCTTTTTTGAGTCTCTTATGTAAAAGTACCAGTAAGCTTTCCTGGACATTAAGTTCATGTAACACAACACGGTTTATTATTTGTGCTCACTTCTTGTACAACGGACACACACAAGTCGCTTTTAGTCGAGGACGGTTTGCTTGGATCCAAAATTTAACGAGATTTAAGTGAAAAGGGGCGGGGGAGTAAATTGGATTTTCTGCATAAATTGCTGGGACATGAGACAGCGAAAGCACATGTTTTCAATCTATTAATCTGCTGCAAACATACAGTGAGTTTCATCACAGCTCTGGAATTTGTCAGGGCTACCGTATCATAAGATACAACATCACCAGAGACGAGAGGCAGTCCGTGTCTATGAACTACAACAGTTTTTGAAAATAAAACCAGAAAAGAAAATCCTGCAGGTAAACTGCTATGAGAATAAAACAGGTTTAGTGTAAAACAAGACTTGTAGCATATTTGTGAGAGAAACACTTAAAACCACACACTCCCCTCCATGTGACAGGCGGCTTACTTATCACCGCTCCTAGTTAATTGTGAAGCATAATGGCTGGTCCTCTTTTTCATTGAAGAATAATTCATGAATAGAGGAAAAACAAGCAGTTACAAAGTTTTAAGAAAAGCAGAGATGAAGTCAGAGCAGGATTTCTATTGCTGAAACTGATGGGTTAAAAATGTATCCAGATCATTTGTTTTAGCCTGTTTAATAACTCAGGGAGTCTCAGGATTTATTCCTAGTTTGAGTTTTTTCACTTGTATTTCTCCCTATGTTTGAGTGCTACTTGTTAAGAAAATAAATTTAGAATATGCTAGTTTTAAAACTGAACATGTCTTGATTGAAATAGCCTAATTATAGTTTTCAGATTAATAACTTATTCTGCCCTATTGACCTTTATGTTATCTGTAGTTACAGCAGATGATTTGCTAAGATCTTTTGAACTGCCCTTTATCGGTGTGGGAAACAATCAGGAGAAGTTCCAGCTTTTCACACTCATTTGTGAAAAGCTATAAAACAGCAGGAGTTCAGGAGAGTCTCTGCTCTCACTTCGTTTAAACAATGGTGATAAATGGTCTTAGATCGTGACTTGCAGGAAGTTTTAAAAAGGGTCAGAGACAGCTGCTGGTTGGATGAGCAAAGGTACGCCTTATTTGAATAAATTAAAAACAAGAATACGCCTTTACTATAAAAATGTGTGCAGGTGAGGAACAAAACTAGATTTGCTCTTGCAATTCTCCAAAGACGTCTTTGCACGTCTTTGCTTTTTGTCTTTCCTTCTTCTTTTCCATTTGTCTCAGGTAAATGAATGTATGTCTCTGTTCTGCAGTTTCTGTTGTAATTTCATACGTTGTCTTCTATTGGATTAAACTCTGTAATTCTGTGATGTCTACACTCGTTGTTGTTTTCTGTGTGGCTACATGCGGTCCGCCGTGAGAACCTGGGATCCATAAGAAGATTGAGCCAGAGATTTTTCCTAAATTTATTATAACCTAAAATCTTCTTCAACATTCTCTATCAAAAAAATATCTTCATCTTCATGTAGCTTTAATGATTCTTCAGAGAACTGTGGAAAACATTAACAGCAGGTATGTGGATTCTAAAGCCTTTCTGAGCCTATATTTCTTTATTAGGCATCACAACAGTGTTAACTCTCATTTTAATTTTTTAAAAAGCCTAAATTATACTATTCTGCAGGACATGAAATGTGAGTCAAACGTATTATTTTGTAAATAGAAAGTTCAGTAATGATTAAATTCTATTGACAGTAATGACAAATTCAGCAACAAGTCTTTACCTCAGTTGTTCGCAGTCTTCGGTGTCCAACACAGCAAACAGTAAGGTTGATATATTCATATGGTTTGTATTATAAAGAATATATGAACTTAATAAAAGTTTAAAAACAGATGTAACTTGTAGTTAAGAAAGAATTGTAGTTTGTATCCAGCTTTAACCTCGGTGTTAACGCCCGAATCAAACTTGCTAGCTAGTTTAGCTTTTAACTCTGAAGCTGAAGCAGCTGTTGGCCATTGGCGCATATTACCGGTGTTCGTCAGGATATTACCTTACTATGCCTTAATCAAAAACCTTTTTTGTTTTGCTTTCCATTTTTCCTTTTAACATTGAAGACAAATAAGATAATTTCAGGAAAGTAACAGTCATGACATTCACAAAAAATTATTTGCGTGTACCAAAGACTGGTTGTGAAACTCTATGATGAACCTGTAAAGTTAAGCTCCTGTATTTTGTATTGACCAAACAGAGCTTGTATGTTTGAAATATCCGTTAAAAAAGATTCTGGACTGAGATATTTTAGGATTATTAACATATTACTGAAGTGTTGACTGTACTGATGTTTTATACTTTAATCTGAGTATAAAGTAACAGAAATAACATTTTTAAGAAGAAAATGGTTATTTGACAAAAGTTTTTTTTTCTGTTGTTTCAGCAGCAATAATAGAAAACAGGATAAAAGAGTCTATCTGCATCTGTACTTGTAGCCTGCAAATGACCCCCGGGGCCACACTTTGGACACCCCTGAATTGAATAAAAAGTGGCACATGAGAACATCATTCTGAAGCTGCTGCCCTGCCAGATGCCAGAAGAAAAGACTGAACAGACTTTGACTTGACGTTGGATTTTCAGACTTATAACAGATAACACATCAGACCGAAGTACAGCCCTCTCTGCCTCCACCCTGTTATCTAATCTGCTCCTTGTCTTTAGAAAAGAATGTCCTGTTCAGTTTTCCTTTAATATATAATATCTATCACCATCAGAAAAAAGGAAACAGATGCTGCAAGATCTGCAATCATAGGTGAATTTACTGCGCTGATGAAATATAGCATGTCATCTTAATGCTCTTTAAAACTATTAAATCATCAAGTTGAAATTCTTTTCGTTTTTCTTTTTTTTTTTTTTTTTTCCTTAATCAAACTGGTACGCATATTAGCTGATGCCTAATTTTAAATGCCTTGAATCAGTGTTGAGGACAAAAAAAATCCTGACCAGGACTTTTCTAATTAAAAGTCTAATTTCTGTGCTTGAACTGCGAAAAACTCAGCATGTCATGGTACAAGCAACACTGTGAATAAATCACCTTTTTATGAGTATTTTTGTCATTATTGATATAAATCAAATTGAATTTGATTAAAGTGACTGACTAGACTGTTGCCTGTCCAGTTAAAGTATGCAGCAGTAGAGAGAAACCACTCCCTTTAATCAGACAAGAGGAGATTCTGTCAGAACTTTTTACAACTGGACAAGGCAGTTGATGAAAGCATTTTTTTTTTATTATTTATTATCATTTCATTTTTCTGTTTCTGCAGAAAACGTTCTCTAAAAATAAATGTTTTTCTCATATTGAACACTAGAGGGCATAGTTCACATAAAAATATAGTCACTCTCAAATCTTAATAATAAAAAAGTAAATCTCCTAATCATGGAAATGGTGTTAGTGACTTAATGGTTAATAACTCTAACTTAACTTAGATGAATCTATGCTTATGCTGACATAAGGCATGTTTCATTTCAGTCACTGTAAGACTTATGGAAAACACATAAAGCTTGTTGAATGGAAACAAAAACAGCTAAAATAGGTGCAGAGTCATAATTGGTCTGTGAAGTGTGTGACAGGACGGTGGACCAGTTTCGCCGCACAGACACAGCCGACTGCTAGGAACAGAGAACCCTATCAGCTGGAGGTAATGTATTGTATATAGGAGAGAAGAACGACTGATGGAAGCATAATTCCCATCAGAAAGCCTGGATAAATAATTCAGGATGGTCTTAAAGTTGCACTCTGCAGTTCATGAGCAGGAATAAATCAAGCTGAAGCCAAACGAGAGAGGAGAACCTCCTGAGAAAAACAAAGACAATAGAGTCATCTGTAGCTATGACGATGGGGTACAAATACTTTTACATGATTGTCTGGGGTTAGTTTTAATAACTGTTCTACTTCCTCCTTTTATACGTATATTTATATGTAAATACATTGTTATCGCCACTGACCATGACTGACTGAACCATGCCCTTCACTTGACCTTGGATTTTACTTCATTTTGATTGACATTTATCTTTTCAGTTTCTTTATGCGTTTGAAAAGTTACACAGTCAAAACTTAAGAACAATAATTTGGGTTATTTAACATGTCAAGTGAAAAACAAACGGTTCGTTATTCAAAGTCATATTTACACCATGTTAGTTATTCACTTATAAATGTCAGAGTTTTGAACTAAATATTTATTTAGAAAGCTAAATATGTAGCTCAGACCTAACTATTTAGCTAGCTGCTAAATATGAGGTGCTAAATGTTTAGTTTTTAGCAAAATTTTTAGTTTCCAAACTAAATGGTGTGGTTTGGAGTTAAATTTAAGTTGGCCCTTTATAATTAGGGTGAACCTAAATATTTAGCTTAGAGCTAATTATGTAATTTACAGATAAGAATTTAGTTTGCAAAGTAAATATGTAGCTTGGGGCTAAGTCTTAGCTTATTCCTAAATGTTTAGCTTGTGCTTAATATTTAGCTTGGAGCTAAACTTTTATATTTCAAACTAAATATCTATTTTGGAGCTAAATTTATCTCCAAACTAAATATTTAATGTGGACCTGAACATTTAGGTTGGAGCTGGAACTAAGAATTTGGTTCATAAACTAAATATGCAGCTTGGAGCTGAATATTTGGCTCCAAGGTAAACATTTAGGTCCAAGCTAAAATTTTAACTTGAAAGCTAAATATGTAGTTTAGATGTAAAATTTTACTCAAACCTAAATATCTAGTGTGGACCGAAATAATTTGCTGTTGATTTTTAACTGTATAACTTTGCAGACAGCAGCCGGTGATATGAACATTATTCCTGACAGCATTTTGACTGGTTGCATTTTCATCTCCATATTAATGGGAAACAGCATCAAAAACTCCTAGAAAACATTCAGAAAAAGTAGCTGAAATAATCCTGAAGAGATCGCACCAATAAATCAGCTGCCAGCTGGAATCAGATGCTTTTTTTTTTCTTGACCAACTCTGATTGGTGCTGAGGAAATAAATTAATAAATACATTTCTGATTATAAAAAAAGAAGCCCTACAGGTCGCAGGAACAACACCACTCTTCGGTGTGGAAGTTGTTACTGTCAGTTGTTTTCTGCAACACTTTGTGCTCAGTTTTATCGTTTTGTGGAATCCTGCTGTGTTTATCTTGCGTCATGCTGCATTAGGAAATGTTGGTGTACCTTTAAAACTCTCAGCTCTAATGTAGGGGTCACCACGGCCATCTCTGGCTCTGATGGGTCAGCGTCCTCCATATTCTAGATGCATCCCTGCCCTAAAACCGCTCATTTGAACGGCTGAAATACGTAACTCTCCGTCACATCAGTCCAGGTGTGTTTAACCAGGAAATCATCACAAACATGATGGATGGATTTCTACTGGACGATGCTCGAGACGGTTTCATTTATGATTGTCTTTGTTTGGAAACAGTTATGTTTAACTGCAGAGATTTAAAAGGCCAGCAGATAAATGAAGTATTCACTGTGACCAGTTCTTTTTTTCCCCAGACGTTTTGTAAATAATACTAATAAACTCATAATTTAACAACAAAAAAACATGTTGCACATTAATATAGTTGACAGAGTCAATAGAATTTAAGTAAGGCACAGTTGGATTAGTTTAGCTACTTTTTAAGTATCATGGAATCTTATTGTCACCTTCCTATGATAGCGGCCTACGGTCATGTTTTTTGTCAAAAGTGATTTTTTTTTTTTTTTTTTTTTTTTTTTTTACTAAAATATTTTAAAAAAAGGGAAATTTTTTTTTGGGCCTTTTTTTTTGGAGGGTGCG
>NW_015113002.1:358260-362584 GCF_001443285.1 Poecilia latipinna
CGGGATTTTTTTTTTTTAAAAAGTTTTTTTTTTTTTTTTTTTTTTTTTTTTTACTAAAATATTTTAATATATTGGAAATTTTTTTTTCCCCCCCCTTGTTTGGGGGCCACCGGGATTTTTTTTTTTTAAAAAGTTTTTTTTTTTTTTTTTTTTTTTTTTTTTACCTAAATCATCTAATAAAAGGTGAAGTATTTTTTGGGCCATTATTTTAGGAAGCTGACGTTGAGTACTTCTTCCTCCATAAAACCAGATGATGATGATGATGATGATTTTAATATTTCATTTGATACCTGCACTGCCGTTTTCCATTTTTGGCATCAATTTTATATTTCCTGTCTCCAGCTGTCGTTTTTCTCTCTAACCCCAGGAGGGATCTGTTGCCGTCCTCCGGGTTTCTGATCTAATCGACAGTAACGGCGCCTCGGAGTGTTTGAGTCTGAGCTCCAGACGCTCTGCTGGAAGGCAGAGAGGAGAAACACAGACACACACTCACACACACACACACACACACTCTCTCTCTCTGATGATGGCATCTCCAAACAGTCCGCTGCACTCTGCAGACACACCCATCAGCAACACACAGCATCAGCACCAGCTGCCTCCGACTCATCCGCCGCCATTGCAAACATTCCCTTTCCCTACTGCCCTGCTCAGCCACTTCGCTCCTCAGAGGAAAGACAATGTCATATGGGGTAAAATAAAGTAAAGAAACAGGAAGGGTAAAGAGCCTACCCGTCCCAGAGGGGGCAGCGTGCCAGTTGGGGAACGCCAGGTGGAAACAGTCGCACATGGTGTCAGCCGATGCAGCAGAGAAACCGGGGATGGAGGCTTGGGCAGGTGCCACTACAAACTGCTTCTTCTTCTCCCCTCCACCTCTCCGTCAGGCTGTTGGTGTCCTGCGGGTCAGTCAGTCGCGGCGGAGTGAGGGGCGATGAGCCGCAGGAAGAGTCAGAGCCGGAGGAGAGTTCCAGAACTCGCTCCTCTGCTCTGATTGTCCACAGAGTGAAGGAAACTCCCTCCTCTGTGCCATAAACACGGACCCTCAGCGCAGCCGGGGTAACTTAATTATGGGTGGAGCTGCCTCCCATCACAACCCCCACCCCCTCTCCCCCCAACAGAGTTCTCTTTCTTCTCGTCCTCTTGGTCTCCCTCTTTCCCACTCAGTCCGATTGATTCGCTTAATCCGACAAGGACGATCACGATGTCAGAGTCTGGGGACGATCCACGTCTCTCACGTGGAGACTTTAACTCAATCTGCTGCTGTGTACACTTGGTCTGAAGCCCCTCATTGTGGACTGGAAGCTGTGGAAATGAACGTCTGTTTATAAGCTGTCTTAAGCAATCAGGAGATTTATTTATATGACAGATCATTCGGAGTTCAGGGCAGGAAGGTTTTATTTACCCACAATGAGTCTGACAGAAAGTCCCGCACAAAGGTATGGAGAACACAGGTTTAATTTGGGCTCTTAGAAATAATTTATGGCTGATGGGAAAGCTAATAAATGTTGAAAAGTGGAAAATGAGGTAAATATGCAGAGAAAAAAGGGGTCAATAATTGTTGGTTTTGATGGGCTGAAAGTTCTGATTTGAATTTGTTGCATTTGATGCATTCCTCATTTTAAAAATGTTTTCGTTTTACTTTTAATTTTTTAAATGACGATAGCATAAGAATTATTAGATTTGTTTCTGGTCAGGATCAACAGCAGGTGACACATTTGACCTTGTGTCATTATTTACCTTTAAAAAATGAGGCTGAAACCCAGATAAAAAAATGTCAGCCTCATAGTTCAGGAGTTTTTGCCCGATTTTTATCAGCACAAACCTGACGTAGCCGTCTAGATGAGCTCATCCTTTTCTCACATTGTTTGCTCTACTTTTTTCTTAAAGCTGCAGTATGGATTTTTTTTTAAGTATATGTTGTTTTTTCTTTTTTTTACATATTTATTAAAATTGTCCTGTCACCATGTCGTGGCAGTGTGTTATGACACAGATATTCTGTGGAAAGATGAAACTTCTCCATCCAGACCTGCTACTACCGTCTGAAGAAACGCACTGCTCCCAGTCAGAAACAAGCAGTCAGAGCCAGGAGGTGGATCTTAGCGCTGTCAATCATCCTCATGTACCTGCCAAATGTTTTAATGGCACCGAAACTAATTACGTTTACTAGAAAACTGTTTATCCATGCTAACTAGCCTTAGCATTCACAACAAGTTCTGTATTGCCAAAAGTATTTGCTAACTCAACCAAATCAATAAATTCTAGATGGTCAGAACCAAGGTTGTTATTGTTAACTGAAAGTAACGAAATAAAGAAAATTGAAATTGAGAAAAAAAATGAAAAAATAAAAACTGCAATTAATGGAGAAAATGTAATTATAACAAACTGCAACTGTATCATGCATTTATAAAACTAACAAAAACATACAAAAATGATCAATCTAATATCCTTCATTTTTGTATTTATGAATCTATTTTTCAGCCTTTCAAACTGATGTGAAATATATTTTGCTTGCATCAGCTCCAATGGTGCTGATGCTGGTCCACAAAATGGAGACTACAAAAGTTGGGAGAAAACACCAGTCATTGTTCAACAATGATTGATATCATTGTTTTTACTATAGTATCTTCTGTTGAGTATTCATTATCAATGAATACATAATCAGAATACAATAATTTGACCTTTTTGAATTCTTCACCTAAAATTTGACCAAACTATAAAAATACTAAAACTGCTACTAACTAATAAAAGCTAAACCAAGACTGTACAGCATCTGACTAACAATAACTATTACAAACTAGCAGAAACACTAACAAAAAGTAACAACAAAACAAAACTAAACTCTGATTAAAAAGCCAGAACTGCTCAAACATTTGAATCCAGGAGAAAACAGGGATGTGCTTTCTCCTGATTCAACTAAAGAAACAAATAATAACTGTATTCAGGACGAGGGCGTGGCCACTGACCACTGCTCTGTCTTTAGGAGGGAGAGATAACTTTCTGCCCATATTTTCCCTCATATGGTGGCTCACAGGCTGATGTCTGCTATCAGCTCCTTTTCCAAAGCTATCGGGGTCATTCGTCTGCTTGCTACAGATTACCTCACAAAACAGAGAAAAATAATGGCTGCAGTCAGACTGACACTTCACTAGAACTGATGACATCAGCTTCTTGTCTGGGCGCTCTAATGCTTTGATCAGTGGCTGAGGCTGCACCGGCGGTGTGTTAGCACTGGAGGAACCGGCACTCAGATCAATACAGGAGAAATGCAAGGCAGCATTATTATGGGACAAGCAGATGAAGCTGCGTGTCTGTGGGTCTAACCTTCCAGAAGTGAGAGAAACGTGACTGCTTCCACGTTTCCCATTCATCTGACAGCATTTCAAATGCAGCCATGCAAATCTACTGGTGTGTACTGGTGTATTTTTAGGTGCAGTATCAAGCTTTCCCCAATGGAAATTATTATCAAGTTAACCACCATTCAACTTGATTAGGAGAAAAGTACATGTCCATTATCCTTTCAGCCACTGATCCGCTCAGCTAATTTGATCATTTCTGACTCAGCTGTCCATTTTTTTTGTTTGTTTGGTGTTTTTTTTCTTTTTGCCAGTGGCAAGCATGTATATTATGATTTTATTACAGTTATTTATGAATCTGCAGTCTGGACGGGGCAGAGCAGTCCTCTGTAGGCTTTTTCCATCGTCTCGGTTACGAGGATATAAAATGACACAGCATTTAGTGTTGGCTCCAGTTAAAATCATTTTGAATGTAAAGCTGGCTGGAGAGAGACTGAAGACAAAATCAGTCTGAAAAACTGCATTACTGCTTATGTTACTGTTAATATAACGTCAGCAAACATAAATATTTAATTTGGGTCTAGATATTTAGTTTGTGAACTAACTATTTAGTTTGAACTTTAAATATTTAGCTCAGACTTAAACATCTGGTTTGGAACTAAATACTTAGTCTGCAAACTAAATATTTAGTTTGAAAATTACATTTTTAATTTTTAAGCTAAATATTTAGTTTCAAGTTAAATGTGTAGTTTGGAACTCTGATGTTTATAAATGTATGAATAACATGGTGAACATGTGACTTTGAGAAAAGTCACATTTCTTGCTATGACAGACTGTGTAACTCTGCAAACAGCACCACAAACATCTGTATCTATTTCTAAACCCTCTTTTTATTGTAGTTACACAAACAAGTTGGTGAAATATCCTCTCCAGTCCAGCATACTTAAAGACTGAACACATTAAAGATTTTCCACAAATTCAGAATCGTTTCAGACCGTTGTACTGGAATGAAGGTGGAGATTGTAATGCCA
>NW_015113002.1:366097-369545 GCF_001443285.1 Poecilia latipinna
GAAACTACAACGTCTGTGAAGCACCACAGCAAAGGGAAACAAAGGTAAAATAACCTGAACAGGTGATCAACTCTAAACCACTCACACCCTTTTACTTTCCGTCTCTTTTTGTCGTTTACGCACACCCGTTGCCGTGGCAACCGCTCGCTCCTCGAGCTGAGCACAGATTAAACATTCAGTCCGTTAGATATCAGGTTTTCAGGCTTGATATTTATTTTGCGATCATTAATAAGTGCTCCCTGAACACAGCGGTATTAGTTAATTTTAAACTCCTGCTCTAGTTATTTTGGTAATGGAACCGAAACGCACAGATTTGCGCAACACCTTGTTGAAACAATAACCACTGAGATTATTATTGTTGTTGGGTCATTAATTTGAAGACGTTTTGTTGACTTTTTGTTGTTGTTGTTATTTAATTAAGTAATGAACGTTTTGATAAGGAGTCAGAGGAGGACGTGCTGGCGGCGTTCAGTTTGTCACTTAATGCTGAAATCGACTCAAAACCTCCCTCGATCGACATATTGCAGCCCAAAGCACGAACAGTTCAGAAACAATATGAAATGGAAGGTGGGGGGAAGCGATTTACTAACTGATTAAGTCGTGTTTTAGATTGTTCTTAAAAAACTAATCAGTCACGGCTGATTAGTGGGTGAACTCATGGCTGCACAGTGAACCCACTGATTTTTTTACAACAGACAGCCGCTCCTCTCTCTTGCAGGTACTGCGTACCCCGCTAAATCTTTAAGGGGTACGCAGTACCCTACCGTACCCCCCTACTTTCACCCCTGGGCATCACATTAAAGGGAGTTGAACATAAATGTGTTTGAGATTTTGATTTGTAAACACTTATGGACAACTTGTTTCTTTTTCCTGACACTTCACTAGAACTGATGACATCAGCTTCTTAAATGAATGTTGCATCTTCATAAACTTTATGACATTTCAAATCACTTTTAAGTTGCAGCCACCAGTATATGGATTGGTAGGCAGACGGGCTTCAGGAAAATCAATATCACCAGAATATTGCTCTTCCTGTCGGCACACTGTCACCCACTACTGGAATCAGAGGAGCGGTGTTACGTAAAATCAACTTTTTGAGCTCCACGTCATGTTATAATGTTATTCCCTCATCAAAAACCATCCTGCAGTGAATTTATGAATGTTTGAGAAATCGTTTAATCTCCTATGGCAAATGTTACTGCTGTGCAAGACGCTTGGTGGCACTGAGCCTTCAAGACACAGTTTCTAAGCTTCCGGGCCTCCGTCTCACTGAGCATCCCTCCCTCCCAACTTCCCCACTCAGCTCCTTCAGACTAGCCAGTAGCAATTAGCAAACACCTGGAGGATCTGTGCATCTGCTGAGTTCATTATAGGAGCTGCTTGTCAGAGCAACACTGCTAAAACATTGTTAAAGGGTTTATAGAGGAGCTGTGTTGTGATGACTTCCTGAAAGCGGAGTTTCAGAAAGAAGCAGGAGCTTCTTAAAGAGACAGAGGCCTAATTTCAAAGCAAAGCCAAATTTCTTTTAATTCACATTTGATATATAGCATTTTTTTTAAACTGAAAGTAACATAGATACTTGATTATGCTATAAACTGTTGCCATGTGCCTTGAAAATATATAGAACTGCCCCTTAAGTACATTTAGCCTTAGTGAAAGTGTTGCGTTTCCTAAGACAACTTGAGTCAAAGCTCTGCAATTCATAGTGTTTATGTGATTGATTGATTGATTGATGTAAAGTCAGGACTTTAGACCTCCTGTTTCTACTCGGCACTGTCGGTAACGTTAACGTTCTAGAAAGACAAAACATGAAGTTAAAAATGTGAAAGCGTGACATCATGTGAGTCCAGAAATGCGACCCGATGAGTGTCTCAGTTCCACACCATGCAGTGTGAAACACAAATCTGATGATTCCACAGACAGCGTCACATGGGACAGTAGTGGCCATATCCATGCACGTAGCGCGCATTCTGACACGGCCACACAAATTTCATGCAGCAGATTCTAGTCCACAGCTTTATCCTTCATGTTCATGTTATGTTGTGTAAGACTGAACACTGTGAATGAATTATTCTCTGGCGTCACATTGATTCTAAACCTGACTGAAAGATACGCCACGCTTAGCGTTCAGCAGATCGGAACCAAACAGGTTCATTTCAGGATGGGAGCAGGATCCCCGTTCCGCTTCACACAGGGATTTCACTTTTCACTTCAGCAGCCTCTGCTCCACTTTGACTTTAGTGGTGATTGTATATATAAAAAAGGTAATAATGTAACATTTTTTAATAGACTTCATCACTGTGGACCATTTGCATAAACTCAAAGCCAGCTGGGACAAAGAACAACTTTTTTTTCTTATTTAACCTTTACTGTTGCAAATCAGCATCATAACTTGCAAAAGGAGAACATTTTTATTTTCTTATTAGCTTATTTTATTATTTTCAGTGTTGTAGCTCTTGTTACCGAATGAACTGAAGCAACCATTGGGAAAAAATTTCCTTTTGTCAATTAATTAAAAGAAATTATTCAAAAATCCCAGTGCTGATGATTTCTTGTGTATGTTCATATAGTTTGATATAGCTGAATTTGTATTTTATAGTTAAAGCCACATCATAAAGTCGGAAGCAGTGCCTGACGACTTCCTCAGGGTTGCAGTTTTACTAAAGCTGAATGTTAGTAACCTAATAAAACTTTTTCCCCCTTTTTTTCAGGTTAATCATAGTATTTTTGAAAGTTTTATTTCGTTATATGTCATATCTTTTTGTTCAAGGATATACATTTATTTCCTTTAACCTTAAAATATGGGAAAGACAACAGAACATTTGAGTAAAGTAGTTGTGTCGATCTTCATTGGTCCTAGACAAGACAACAGCCACAAAAAACCACCAGCAACAACAAAATACATTCATAGTCAATTCTAATATTTGTTTCGATAAGCCTGAACAAAGGTACTTTTTGAAAATGACAAACTTTTAGTAGGTATTATTAAACATACCTTTTAATCTACACATTTATAAATGTTTTTTTTATTAGTGTGATGTTATATTTTATTCTTAAACATAATTCTTTTCATTCGCAGTACGTGAAAATTCATAATTTAAGCAAAAATAAAGGCTTGAAAACAGTCTGTGTAATTAATGCACATCATGTGTTTTATTTAATGAATTTTGTTATTCAAATAAATTAACTTTTCAATAATATTCTAATTTATTGAATGAGACTGTTTATTATTTAAACCTGCTCAAAACATGTACAGTAAGAACAATAATTCAAACCTTAGCTAGCTCAAGATCTGTCTGTAGCCCGCTATGAAATTGAAGAAATTGAAGAGTTTCCTTGGTAACCACTTTATTGTTGTAAAAACTGAATTTACCAAAGTGAAAATCATATTATTTAAATCATTTTTAGTTCAACGTCCAGGAAAGGTAGATCCATCCATCCATCCATC
>NW_015113003.1:0-7675 GCF_001443285.1 Poecilia latipinna
AATATTGAACATAAATACTGGCCTCAGATGTTCATAAAAAGCATAATCCTGCCAACAGCGCCAAAAATGTGGCAACACTAGATGGGAATTCAGATTTTGTGGAAGTTTAATTTTAGTAAATTGCTCAACAACGCCACCCTGGGAATATTACCTCTTGTTTAAGGCACACAGGTTCAGTCATGCATAGAGTAAAACATCTGAGACCGTTTCAAAATTATAAAAAATACGTTTATTAAATTCTTTTGAAATATTTTTAAAATCAGTTTCCTTTTAAAAATTAAACTAAAGAAATCAACGAAAATAGAAGAGCTGCAGCAGTTGAGGTTACCGGCCGGAGGGGGCGCTATGGGGACGACATCCACCAAACGCAGCAAATCAAAAAAACCTTTAACACCAGACGCAGTGAGACAACCCAAACTCCAGAATCACAGCACACAGACGAGGAAGACACCGTCACCACACCAACACCGCCACCGGACCTCAGCAACTGCAAACAAAAAAAAACAGTTAAACAATATAACAATATCAGCCCGACGAAATAAACAAAAAGGGCTGTGAACAAAAGTAGAAAAATAAAAATCAGACAATACAAGTTAAAACATTAAGACCAGGCGTGGCCCTGCCACAGCGGGAGATGAAACGGGCGCGCCGATGCCACACCCCAAACACCGCTCCAGTTAGGGCGAATAACGCCGCCACAGTCCAACTTGAAAACAATTGTGCAGGAATCCGGGAGATTTACATAGCCGGCGCAGAACAACGCCGAACAGATCCGGGAAACCAAAGTAGACAGAGCAGCAATGGTTCAACTGTACGAAACCTGCGGATCCACAAAACATGCACACACACTCGCAGACCGAGGAAGAAAAGGAACGCAGCACAGTGGCGTTTTACCACCAGAACATCAGCGCAACATGCACCAGCCAGCGATTTGTTGCTTTCTGCTGCCAAAGTCCACTAGACGCAAGCCACACAGTGGGAGAACAAAGACACATGCCTGAATGAACGCAGCAGCTCCCTTATATACACCACGCCCACTTCAAGAACCGGAACTTCTCACCTGGAAACTATTTGTGTGAAATTATGTCTATTTCTATACCACTACACATCTAAGCTTAAAGCTGTGATATGAAAACGTTAAAAGGTTTAATTAAATTATATTAAAAAGAGTGATTGATGGATCGACATCTAATTTTAACACTACATGTTAAGTTCTAGCATGTAAATGTTCAAGTGCAGCATTTTACCATATGGTAAATAGTCCTAAATATTACATATAGCAACCAGCAACCCTGCTCACCTTTACTTTAGTCTGTATCAGGTACTAAAAGTGACTAAATGTTGTGTTTATTTGTTCCTGAGGTTGTTAAATCTGTGTTTCTGACGTCTGGTTTTTGTGATGTTTACTACCAGTCTCGCAGAAAACACCTCATAAACCTGCGATGACGACCGATGCGAGCAGAGACGCTGCAGAAAAACAGTAAAGCTCCAGGCCGTAAAACTAAATCAATGACGTTTGAGCTGGAAAACACTGGACCATAAAGCAGAAGGCAGCAGTTTTGACATCGCCAACACCGATACTGTGCCACACCGAAGCCTTAATAAGCGCTTCCGAACACTAAGCATTCAAATATTTTTTTCATAATTCCCTTGGATTTGCAGCAATTTCTGCAGGTTTAGCCGACGTTCAGCAGACGATGAAATTATACATTCAGTTTGGTGCTGAATTCCCAGGACGCGTCTGCTGCTTGCCTGCAGCCTCTGGGGTCAGTGATAACACCACATGGGTGCTACCTGACCCATCTGGCTACGTCACCATATGACTCATACCTTATTTTGTCGTGACTCTCTGTTCTCCTCTCACTCTCTCCCACATTTGTCCCAAATGCTCTCTTGAACACACCGGCACATTTTGTCACAAATATACAACTCTACCTTATCCTGTTCACTGTCATTGTTTGTCTTTGAGCACAAGAAAAAGGGCAAATGTTTACATTGTAATCAGGAAAGCTGGCATTCTTAGAGGGATATGTTGAGGTCTGGGTGAAAGCACGATCAAGCAGCATGACCCAATTACTTGTGGCAGGGCTTGTTCTTGTCCTGGGCTTCAATTTTGTATTTTGCAAAAAAAAAAAAAAAATCCTAGAAATAGCATATTCCACACTTCAGAATAGTGTGTGCTCTCTGTGCTGTTCTGCTGACAGCTGCTCCACTCACATAAAACGCCGTCCTCCGAGCCAGGCCCTCGTGGAGAAGAGCGAATGTGCGAACAAGAGGAAGAGAGCTGCAGAGCAGAGCAGTTGGTGGGGTGTGGATCTGTCTCGTTTTAACATGTGCTAAGGACACTGCTTGAAACCAAGAGGAGGAGCTGCAGAAATTAGGGCAGGGAGCTCTTCCAGCAGCTCCTGAAAATGCCTTTGTGAGAGCAAAAGAAATGTCTCCTGCTGTGCAAGAGTCCTCCATGATGATTTTTAAGGGGACTGGCGGATAAATTCATCTAATCTCCTCACAGATGGCAAATACTGCTACAATCGCTCAGCCAGTTCTAACCAACTAAGGCTTATGCTGGTTCATCTAACATACTAACAGCTACATTTCTGTCCAACACAGATGATGTTCCATAGCAACATATCCAAATGGCACCACGAATTGCTAGCAAGCATTTCTGATCCACCTCGTTTGCTTTTGCTGCTCCTTTTTACATTTCTGTCTGGCCATGTGGCTAAAGTCGGGCAGAGAGATGTTGGAGTCAGCAAAATGTCCCAAACTAAACAATTATTAACATAAGTTTTTTTTTTTTTTAAAGAACAAATCAGAGCTAATATAACAGAGCTACTCCAACATGCTGCCAGTGTAAGCGGCACAATTCTGGAACCAGATTGTGCCATCCCAATGGTCCCAATAACGCCAGGAAAACACATAAAGAAGGGACTGCAGGTACCAAGCTACATTAAATACAGCAACTTCATATGCTTCATTTAATGCAGGTGAAGTTGCAACTCTTGGGGAATGTCCTCACCTGCTTGCATATCCAGAGTCTGTATCTCAGGTTCTTTCAGACTGAAGGGAGAGGATTTGCTCAAATCAACTTATAAAGTTTTGACATGTATTATCAGCTGAACTTGGATCTGAACTCTGAGGAAGTTTTTATACCACAAGAAGATCCTTTGACTGACATATCACTCTATTGTAACTTTGCGTTTCGCCTCTGAAAAACGGGTTTGTCTATTTTTTTTTTCCAGTTTTCATTGTCAAGTTTCCTAGTTACACAGAGTCAGCAAGCCTCCCTCTGTAATTCCTGCTTCCTTGCTCCGTATGAGATCACCCATCTCCTCCTGCTCCATCTGTTCACTCTAAGACAGCGCACGGGGTTACTTTGTACACCACTGCTGACTCGCTCCATCTGGTAACGAGCCCGCGAAAGGCTAATGCCCACCGGGAGAGGCAAGGCGGTCAATAAGAGGAGCCGTAGCCTGTATTCGGCGAGGTCGATGAGGAATTTTGTCTGGCTCCCGATGCGGAGGCGTCGGAATGACGATAAACTCCCTGGAGCCCGATGGTTATACAAGAGAAGTAACGTGGCATACAATGAACAAGTCTTGTCTGTTACACATGTATTTTAAAATTAAGCTTTGAAATTTCTTGAGAAATGTTCAGTCAGGGAAGGAATTTAAACACACGGAGTTGAGACACTTATATTTTTAGCCTCATTAAAAGGTGCTGTCAGAAATGCCTGAGGATAGCAAACTGAAACATTCTTGTGGCAGATTTATAAAAAGTCTTACTATTGTGGAGGGTTTTTTTTATTAACTTTTTTTTTTTACAGTTTTTAAAAATAAACTAGATTTACATCCTTGATTTCATGACTAAACCAGGTGATTGAATTGCGTTTATGCTCAGAGCCTCAGAAATCTGACTCAGCATCTGCAGAAGTTGTGGTTTAGCCTGCTGCTGATCACAGCTTCTCAGAGCAGATTTTACACGTTTATCCCCTGCGGGAGTGACATTTGCTTTCTAAAGTGACTGTATTTAGCTCTGATTGTCTGGATCCTTCACCTTTTCAGTGTATACACATAAGCTCAGCGGTGGCTTTTATGTCATGGCAACTGTGTCCGTGAAGGTAAAACCAACAGGCTCGGCCAGGGCTTTTAAATCAATACCCTGTGGTACCAGGCAACAAGTGCTGTTTGGAAAAAAAAAAAAAAATGCCCCTTTCAACTAAACTTAGACTCAAACAGTCCTGAACTAAAACACTGAGGGATCATCTGGAGATGGTATAATTGGAGCAGCTGGACAGAAAACATCTGTAGCTAGTAGTGAGGAAGAAACAGAATATTACAGCTATGACTTGTTTTCTCTCCCCGACAGAAGAGACTGAAACAGCAGTGGCTCTTGATTAATTAACTAAGCCTATTAATTCATCTGCATTGATCTCCTGTCACCCGGGAAGATTTGTTCTGTGACTAACACATATGAACACACTGACAGTCGTGAAATACAAGCTAAGGTTTATTGTATAATTGAAAATACTGTGGACATATATTTTTGTGGCTCTCACTTTATGTTTTAGTGTTGTTTTAGTTGGGTGGAAGATGAACCTCCACCCAACGCTCAACTCTTTTGCAGTCTTCATCATGTTTTGTGTCCTGTTACCAGTGTTCCTTGGCAAACCTCAGTCTCTCTTTACGTGTTTTCACGACTATTCACTGTCTATCGATTGCATAAATCCACAATAAAGTGCATTAAAGTTTGTGTATTTATTGAAACAAAGTTCAGGTGGGTGAATACTTTTTGCTTGATGGTTTACTTTGGTCATGCTATAAATTTTTGCTCACAAGTAAATGTACTGAACTTTTCAAATGATTTGGGCATTCAAAGCACTTTACACCAGAGTCACATTCACTCATTCACACACACATTTATACGCCGATACGCAGATCGGTTGGCACTTTGGGGTTAAGTGCCTTGCCCAGGGGCACATCGACATGTAGCAGGAGGAATCAAACCTTCAACCTTCCGACCACAAGATGACTACACTACCTACAGAGCCACAGTCGCTCTGCGTGTTGGAAGCTTTTACTTCCAATCCAAAAATGTTTCATTCTTCCTTTGTTTTAATAAAGCTAATATGTAATAACAGCAGGAGTGCATACAATGATGAATGGGACAGTTTTTTTATTCAGCATGTTTAACATGAAGTTTCCAGTCAAGCCACCGTAATAAATCACCTTCACATCCGACCTTCTTTGCTCCCCCTGTTCCAGCAGACAGCACCGCTTCGCAACAGACGGTGATTAATCCCCTATCAAATAATGTGTCATGCTGCTTTAACAATCTAACTTTGGTCTGCACTGTTATTACCGTCTCATGTCTCAGCACCAACGCAACAGTTTGGGGAAAGAAGTCATCACAGCGCGTCTATTATGCCCTCATGTTGCTGTCAGGCCAGAATGAATGTGGCGTAAATGATGAAGATGATTAATAACTCGATTCTGAGCAGCTTCTATTTTTGAGCACAACTGACTTCGAAGGACACATTTATTCTCAGGAGCTGAAGTCAATTTGATTTCAATCTGTCTTCGTTTGAGTCTGGTTGCATCCAAGGCCTCGACTGTTGCACCGCAGCGGACTTTCAATTAGACAGAAGATCCACGTACAGGGACTGCAAAATAATAATTTTGCATTTTCATTCTCAGTACCAACAGCCTGCTTTAACACTAATATCAGAGTGAAACAACAACAGAGAGAACAGACATCCCAAAATTTGTGTAAAAACGTAAGTCTGGGATTAATAATTTGCATAATCGCTATTTCCTATTTCAAGCTCCAGGAATGATTTTCTTAAGAATTATCATTTTAAGTTATGTAATTTTTTGGCTAATTTTTTTGAACATTTTATTTGCAAATAATTGGCAAAAAGAGGAACTGTGATATAGTCATATTAAAAGCCATGTTTTACTATGTTTCTCCTTTTTAATAAAGTGTTCAGACATTAGATATCACATCTGTTCCTAATTATGAGAAAGTACAGAACAAGATGCAACATGCAGTGTGAAGTGTTCCTGTAAAATGTGCCTGCATATCATTCACATCCCTTTTTTTTTCTTCAAGTAGAAACCAACCTTAACACAGTGAAAGGCAGCAAAACTGATTTAGTCATGTCCTAGAGACATAATACGCTTTACTGTTTTCAAAACTAAAGATTCATCATCTGTTGTTTAAAATATCAGATTGAGTTTCTTTTTCTAGCTTTTTCGTTTAGCCTATCCCAGGTTGGCGTTTCCAATTTGCACCGTCACACCTCAACATTTGCAGGGCCCTAATAAAACACTGTGATTGGTGCTCTGAGTCTCTTCAGCATTGACAGCCCGTGGTGTTCTTCTCACAACCGGTGTGGTGTCAGAAGCATTACGTACAACTGCTGCTACTGCATCAAGTCGGTCTGTGGCAGAAGTCAGAAAGGGAACAGGAACGGCGGGTCAGTCAGGACCAGAACTGGACATGGCCTGATCTCACCCTAATGCAAGGTTAACACCTCCTCGCTGTTAATGTAAGGTTAAGTAGAGGATGAGATTAGTGATGAGTACAGATTAAGTTCCCCTAATGGAGGTCTTTGACATTCCTGCTCCATAAATACACAGCAAATTCAAAAGTGTTAGATTTCCAGTGTAAATGTTGTATGTTAAAAATACAGTGTTAATTCAACAGCATGAGTGTTAGTGAGTGTTAGATTCCCTAACACTCACTAAAGAGTTCCAAAGAGTTAAACAAAAAGCAATCCAGTCCAGTGTTAATTTCTAAATTAACACCAACAGTCTAAATCAACACTCGACAGTTCAACATCAGACAGTTCCTCCCACAATTGGAACATATTTGTGACATCACATCAGGGAAGGATTTACAGGTAGGGTGGGAGTTGCAGCAGAGGGGACCTAGAGGGAGCCCAAACATGCCTTTAGGGATCCCATTTTTTTTATCACATCTGACAAGAACTGGAAAGGAGAGTCCTATCCTGTTGAAAACTGTGTATGATACCCCAGTATCTTATATGGTAGGATGCCCCATTGTTGACTCATGGTTGCTAAAAACCTTACCAGACTGACTGATTTTAGTGATATAGTGAGTGTAAAATATTGAGTAAAATGTTGTGCCACATGACTGGCTTTATTTTCACTCTTATATTTAACTTTATGACACACAAAACTACAAATGAATCGTCCTTATTGTCTCCAGGTGCATTCTGGGTAAAGCTCGTCACCAACGTCACCATCAGTCACTTGGCAACAAATGGCAAACTAGCTAGAGCATTTCTACGGATTATATTAACATGTTTTGAATTTGTGTTGTTTCATCATTAGTGACCAGTAGCCTGTTTCTGTTCTTCTCTTGGTTTGTTGTACTTCATGTCAGATGGACTTCAAAATGACAGTCGCTCTCTGTGGTGATGAAACTCGTTAGCTCCGCTGTTGTGGACATGTCCATGTTGTAAAGTTAAATTATCATGAGCTTTATTATTTGGGCCCGGTCATTAGCCCCGCCTCCCGGCCGACGCCGTCTTGTTCCGCTACTGCTTCACATGTTTGGTATGGCGTCTTGTGTGGAACTTATTATAACAAGGTAAGTTCCATGTTAAAATGAACATGTTTTTGACTATTTTTTATGGAGGCATTATTTT
>NW_015113003.1:12040-13860 GCF_001443285.1 Poecilia latipinna
TCTCTGCTAATGACATCTTCAATACATTTTTTGTTCCCAGGCTTAGTTTATGGACTGAACAGACAGAAACAGTTACCATTATACATTTTGAACTGTTGATTTTATTTTTGAACCATTTTTTTAATTGTAAAGTGTTGATTTTATTTTTGAACCATTTTTTTAATTTTAAAGTGTTGATTTGTTTTTTGAACCCTTTTTTTAATTGTAAAGGGTTGATGTTATTAGTGAAACCTTATTTATTTTGAAATGTTGATTTTATTTTTGAACCCTTATTTATTTTGAAGTGTTGATTGTCTGAAAGACCTTACACATGAATTGCCCCATACGGGGTTTGAACTGATGACCTCAGCATTGCCAGCACGGTGCTCTAACCTGCTGAGCTAACTCACCTACCTTACAAACTGTTGAGTTTCCATGGATTTAAGAACTTACATGATCTTACCACAATGGAGATTTGATAAAAGTGCTTATATTCTAATGTTTTTCAAAACAACATACATAATATTTTATTTTCCAGAGATTTTGTATTTTGAAGGGTTGATTCTATTTTTGAACCATTTTTAATTTTCAAGTGTTGATTGTATTTCACAGATATTTTTTTTATTTTAATGTGTTAATTTTATTTTTGAACCATTTTTTATTTGTAAGTATTGATTTTATTTTATAGCCATTTAGCCAAGTCTCTGTAGAACCATTTGTCTCTGGTAATGACATCTTGAATACAATTTGTTTGTCCCAGGCTTAGTTTATGGACTGTAATGTGAAATTAGGCACAAGCATAAGTCTGACAGTTTGTTCACCAAGTTACTGTGCTCTCTGAGAGGATCTGTGGTATAAGTATTTGACATTATTCAATGCCCATCGTTGACATTAGTCTCTGACAAAATGTGGATCATCTACCAGGAACACTGCAAAGAGCATGAGTTTCTGTAGTGTAGTGGTTATCATGTTTGCTTCACATGCAAAAGGTCTCTGGTTTGAAACCAGACAGAAACAGATTTTGTTTGTTCTATACATTACAGGTGTTTACTAAAAGTCAACAAGGGTTCTGTGGTGTCATGGTCTGTACTCTGAATCCAGGCATCTGAGTGCAAGCCTCAGTTGAAATGTTCATGCTTTGCATCTCACATCATCAACTTTGGAACCTCAAACTGAAACAAAGCAGAGAAGTTCAGTTCCTGTACTGTAGTGGTTATCATGTTTGCTTAACACGCAAAAGGTCTCTGGTTCGAAACCAGACAGAAATGGTTTTTGTAGGTTATGCATCTTTTGGGGTGCAGTGAGACAACAAGAGCCTTCCTCTTTCGTAATGGTTCATTTGCCAATCGACTTCAATGTCGGCTTCTTTGAAATCGAAGCTACTTTACTTCAATTACCAATTGGCAGTTCTATGGCGTAATGCATGTGTCAAACTCAAGGTCCGCGGGTCACATGTGGGCCCACAGCATTTTATAGGCTGATGATTGACTTAAAATAGGTTTTGAGCATGAATTGACTACAAACTACATTTCAACCAAAGGTTTGTAATGCGCTTCCTAACCAGACGCTCCAAAGCGTCCGGTCCATAACTCTTCAACACGCCGTCAGCTCCTGGTCAGAAAGAGGCATTTAGTTCAGAGACCATGAGATGATATTCAGAAAGGATTTTTTTAATTAATTGATTTCAGTTGCCTCTGAGACTAAATCTTTGCATAAAGTCTATGTTTGCCCATGTGACTTGTTTTTATTATTTGTTTGCTTACCTTTAAACACTGATTTAAATATTGTAATTTTTCAACAGAGCAGTAATTTTACATCCATGGAAACTCAAATGTAATATT
>NW_015113003.1:15784-81520 GCF_001443285.1 Poecilia latipinna
AGATTTTGCATGTTCTCTTCATCACAGGTGTTTACTAAAGGCCAACAGGGCTCTGTGGTGTCATGGTTTGTACTCTGAATCCAGGCATCTGAGTGCAAACCTCAGTTTAAATTTTCATGCGTTGCATCTCACATCATCAACTTTGGAACCTCAAACTGAAACAAAACAGAGAAGTTCAGTTCCTGTAGTGTAGTGGTTATCATGTTTGCTTTACACACAAAAGGTCTCTGGTTCAAAACCAGACAGAAACAGATTTTGCATGTTATATTGATAACAGGTGTTTACTAAAGGTCAACAAGGGTTCTGTGGTGTCAGAATCCAGGCATCTGAGTGCAAGGCTCAGTTGAAAATTTCATGCGTTGCATCTCACATCATCAACTTTGGAACCTCAAACTGAAACAAAGCAGAGAAGTTCAGTTCCTGTAGTGTAGTGGTTATCACGTTTGCTTGACATGCAAAAGGTCTCTGGTTCGAAACCAGACAGAAATGGTTTTTGTAGGTTATGCATCTCTTGGGGTGCAGTGAGACAACAAGAGCCTTCCTCTTTCGTGATGGTTCATTTGTCAATTGACTTCAATGTAGGCTTCTTTGAAATCGAAGCTACTTTACTTCAATTACCAATTGGCAGTTCTATGGCGTAATGCACTTGTGCCAAACATGCATTACACCATGTTTGACACATGCACCGTGCTCAAAAGTGTAATTTCTACACCATCCAGAGTGGACCAATATAGACACTTTCAAAATGTTGAATTTAACTCTGTAGGAGTTGATGGAACACTTCCAAATTTGCTGTGTACCATCTTTAGATATATATTAGACTAAGTTCTCAAAATGACCACTTTTACCTCTTTTTTTTATTTTGCCCTCTATCATGTGCTGAAAGAGTGAACGACTCCGACCTCTTCCTCACAGCCGTGTCTCATCTAATTTTGAGTTACTTATTACTTTCCATTAAACGACTGCCAAGACTGAGAGGAAACTTCATTACAGTTTCTATTATAGAAAGGCTTAATCAGATTTAAAGGAGCTCCATTATTATCTTCGATGCCTAAATTTTACTCCTACACAAGCTGTTTACTGGGTCCACTGCACCACAGCTTTATTGTCGCGTCTGTTGTCCCCCGCTGTATAACACACGAACAACCTCTCGTTTGGGCTCAGATGCTGCGATGATTACTCACTCCATGCGCCTGACTGGACAGACGAACGTCCATCCGTGATGAAATTCGAAAATGTCTCATCCACTTAAGTGCTCTCTTATGATATTTTTACAGCTTCCGGTTTGTCCAGCCCACACACAGCAGCTAATGGCGCAGCTGTCATTTCGGTCCTCGGAGAAAAGGTTCAACGTTTCAGCTCTTGTCTCTCAAAGTAAATAAGAGACGAAACGTAGCTGAGTCGATCCACAAATTATGCATTTATCATCCGCTGTCATGTCAGAGTGTGTACATTGATTCATGTTGCTGGGGATGTGCGGCGTCTTCAAGCTTCTTGAAATTGTTCAGCCTCTAAAGAGTTGTATTGTGAATTTATGTGACAGACCAACACAATGGAGTAAATAAATAGAACTGGAAGGGAAAAAAGATACATTTTTAGCTTCTTTTTTTTCTCCAAATACATATCAGAGAAGAATAATATGCAAGTCTTTTAGGGTGCGTGTCTACCAGCTTTGCACTGGCCAAAGCTGTAATTTTGCAATTCCAGCTTACCCAAATTGCTCCTTTTTTTAACAGTGGTTTGATAACTGCTGCTTAAAGTAGTTTCTTGATCTTGACAGAGAACTCACTCTTCTCCAACAACATTCATAGTCAGCGACCTCAATCCATCAAAGCGCCACTAAGAGTGTGGGAACAAGAGATTCTCACCATGGATGTGCAACTGACAAACCTGCAACTTTGTAAAGCCATCATGTCAATATGGACTAGGAATGTTTCTGACACTTTGTTGAGTCCGTGTCATGAAGGATTATGACAGCCCTGATAGAAAGAAGGGATTTCTATTCCCTGGGCTAGCAGGGTGCACATTACATTTGTTCTGACGTGGCTTGAAATGCTGCATTGAAATCTCCTGACACCACTAATAAGGTAAAAAGATTTTTAAAAATCCCAAGCTTTAGTATCATTCAGTATGCCACATCTTAGACAGACAGAAGACACCGTTTTCATTTGTTTTATTCTTAGACAGGGTGAAAGAGAGCATCAAATCTAGAGTGCCTCAAACTTCCCTAGCTCATTCATAATTTAAAATGCTCCATTTAGAACACATCTCTGCCCTGGCCTATTTGGTATTCATATAAGTAAGTACGAGGCAGTGTATGATTTTTTTTTTTTTGGGGGGGGCACAGTATGTACACGAAAAACAAAAGTGCCAAAAACTAGCTCCCGGGGATGAGCTATTCTCGGAGCGATATCTGTCAGTACCTTCAAGCAGAAGAAAGTCTGGCTTTGACATAGACAGCTGGTGGAACCTTAGCCTGGTGTACATTCAGACAGAGGAAACGGTGACCCATTTTACTGGAAAGCAACATTATGTAGTAAACTAAAGCTGTACTATTTTAACTTTAGATCATGTGATTTGGCAAATCTTTTGTGCTACACAATGGACAACGGTTGTTATCTTGTTAAAAAAAAAAAAAAAAAAAAAAAAAAAAACATATATAAGTTGGCAGGTTTCCACGCCCGCATGCTTTAACAAAACAGGAACCACATGCGTTCATTTACCACCCACAAGCAACTCTGTTTCACTGTCTTCCAAAAGCTGAAAAAAGTATTCTTTGTTCGCTTCATGTCAGTGACGAGTCTTCTTTCACCTTATGAATTTTCTAGCTCAGCCTGTCAGAGTACAAAAAGGGATTGGAGTTTCTCCTCCTGCGCTGTTACAACAGAAATACTGTATAACTACCTGATGATGGCTGAGGCTTACAATGGGTGATGAATAAGTACCACATCTGTAACATTTAGGAGGGAGCATACTGACAAGCAAATAAAAACCCACATGTAATCAATACAAATGCGCTATGAGGCTCTCACATTTTCCCAAATAGCCTGCAGGAGTAATCTACAATTCCATTTGCTGCTGCAGGTAAGGAATTACCCTCTGTGTTTACTGTGACTGAAGCTGGTCCTCTTAGCATGAGCATTTGGAAGCAAAGAAATAAGCTCCAGGGTGCATGAACAGAAATGCCTCGAATTTCAGCCCTGGACAAGGTCTCACTGTTTGCTTCGATGTTAAATCACAGGGATCATAAAAACAGTCACACTGCTATATTTATCTCTTTCAGTCTGTGAAGTGTTGTTTGTGCTAATTGCTCCAAAAGCTCATAGCCAAAGCAGATGTAGAGGCAACTTTTTCTGGAAAAGAGCATTTGTGCGACTGCAAAATGCCAAAGTGGCATTTGCATACTTGTTTATCATGCAAACCTCAGGAGAGGGGTGTGCTACACAAAAATAGGAGCAAAATAGCTCAACTGAAATAGACAGAGTAATACAACACTGAAAAACATCCGTCCATCCGTACATCTGCTGTAGGTACTTCTCACATAGTTGCTTGCCCTGAGAATTGCCTTAATCCTTTTCAATGTAAATTCATCAAGTTTTTGGACATTTTTTTTAGTCCATATTCCCACGATAGCATCACACAGTTCCTGCAAATTTGTTGACCGCATGCAATGAAGGGGACTTTATGTTGCCAAAGGTGCTCTGCTGGACAGAGATCTGTGGAAGACAATGCTAGTACAACATTGCAACACTGCAATGCTGGTACAGTACAATGTTGCATTTGTTGCCTGTTTGTCAGCTTCAACTTTGTGTTTTCTCTCAGTTTTTGATTTCTAGAAGCTACATCTGATCTGGCATTGTGTTTAGCTGAGAAGTCCACAGCACAATGCAGTCCACAGTCCACTCAAACTACATGTACACCACCACCATGAAGCACTATGTTTTCATGAGTTTAACTATAGTCTAGTGCAGGTCAATATTATTTTGGGCTTCATTCTCAAAAAATAGTTCTGATTCGTCAGATCATATCTAACCAGCCTGTGCAACATCTAAATTTATTCAAATTATTGCACCTCACACAAGTGTAATAGATCAAACATCAGAAATGATGCTTTCTAGTATTTACTGTACAACTTAACTAACACCTCGGCTTAAAGCTGTCTCTCCTTATGCAATGTCTGATTGAACCATCAAACATAGAAGATGTAAACCTAAACGTGCACTTAAAATAAATAAATAAATCTAGCCTTACTCTTACATCACCAGATATTTTTTTTTTTTTTAGAAACAACAGAATCATTTGGGTGTTTTGTGAGATTGGAAAATACCTCCAGTATTTTAGACCGCTGAGCACCTCCTCAATAGTCTGAACTAATCCCTGGATGATAAAATGAGAAGACAGGGCATGATTGCTTCCCAGTTCTCATATTAGTTCAATGAGCTGTGAGGCCATGCAGAGTTTACAGTGGACATTTTCATGCTTTTTTTTTTCTTCTAAATTTCTCAAACACTAAGTACTCAAACAGCCCTAGAATGGGTAATTGCTTGTGCTGTTATGGCTTTATACATATTAATATCCAGACGGACGGCTATTTGTAAGAAATATATGAATTTGTATTCCCTTCATCGGGATGAGGATCCACTAATTCAGTTCAGAGGAATCTACAGTGGGAATGAAAACATTTTATCAACAGGATTTGCTGTCATGTCAAAAAGAAAGTACAGGATGTTAAATGACAGGGAAACATGGGGTTTTTAATGTTTGCCTGGATGAACCAAGATTTATAGAATAAGGTTCTTAGGACAGGTTAGATAAAAAATGGAAATGTCTGGCCAATATGCACACCATACAGCATATCAGCATAAACTCACACCAACTATCCAGCATAGAAGTGGAGGTTTCTCATTTACCCTCTGAAGGCAAGTGCCTCCCACGTAAACGGTGCTGCTTTCATTGAGGAATTGAAGAGTATAAAATTAAATTTTCATTCCAAATCATAATACATGGATTATTAACTTGAAGCTCTGGCAGTGTCGGTGATGTGTACTATCAGTTTTACAACAAACCAAAAGAAAAAAGAAAGAAAAAAATTAAATGAACAATGTCACCTTAAAATATTATTCTAAGGGTTCACTCAACTGTTTCTGTTTCGCAGTTTGTAACTGTGCTACCTGTCATGTGCAGAAAACAATTACGCGTGTTTTCCAACCACAATTTCCTTCATTAATAAGCAATTACATTACACGCTCATTCCCTACTGGCAGATTTATTGTGATTGCATGGAGCTTTATGCAGATGTTGACACAGAGTTAATTGCTCCAGCGTTGCAAATCACCTTCTGTGGTCCTCCATGATAATTAAAGTCGCTGTCATGTTTCAGAGCCAGTGGCGTTACTGTCTTACATTACCAGCTGGGAATCTTGGTGCATTGCCTGGGGGGTAAACTTCACAACCTAATTTAAGTTCTATAAACCTGCTGTATGAGGAGACGACATTATCACATTATTTTATTGTGGTCCTGCTGTTTTAATTGCTGCAAGCGTTTACCTTTTTTTTTTTTTTTTTTAAAAGTATCTGTTTAGTCCAAAGCAGAATGGTTGTGTTAGGTACTTCCCTCATGGGAAGTCAAACCAGCTAACTTCCCATGAGGGCCATCCTGAAGCAAATTTCAGGACTCCTGAAATTCAAATGAGTTTAGATACAAACACAACTCTGGGATTAAACAT
Source organism: Poecilia latipinna (assembly GCF_001443285.1). NCBI lineage: Eukaryota > Metazoa > Chordata > Actinopteri > Cyprinodontiformes > Poeciliidae > Poecilia > Poecilia latipinna. Next base: position 21,511 of record NW_015113003.1, read on the forward strand.
GTAGTTCTTTCATATTCAGCTCTTAGATATATGTATCTAAACTCTAACCAGCATCCCTGATGCCTGCAGAGAAAATACCCATCCCAGCATGATGCTGCCACCACCATGTTTCAGTCGTGAGGAAGTCATCAGTCATCATGTTCAGGGTGGTGTGCAGAGCTAGTTTTCCTCCAGATGCTGCCTAGAGTTTTACACAAACGTTAATTTGATTTCAGATGAGGCCACAGATTTACCCCTAAGTAAATGTGATTTGTTTAGGGGTATTTGGTTAAATAGGGCAGAAAATGCAAGCCACACTTTTCAAGCCACACATAAAAAAAAAAAAAGTTTAAACTATGTTTCATTTTAATTCCACCTCACAAGTAATTACTTTCTGATAGCTCAATATATAAAATCTCAAATAGATACATTAAAGTTTGTGGTTGTCACATGACAGAGTAGAAAAAAAAGTTCAAGAATTTCAAACAGTAAGTATTCATTATCAACTTTTTATTTTTTATTTTTGGTGAAGTGACTGGAGCAAAAAAAAAAAAGAGTGTTGCACACAAAAACAGAACAGCAAGTTAGGGTTCTCAGGAGGATTAATAATCTGATTATAACTTCATAAATGGAATATCCAAATTCACCTACAACAAATGGTTTTAAAGAGGAAGTAGATCTGCACTCATATCAGAAATGTAACAAGAACACCCTTTTCTTTTCTTTTTTTTCTTTTTTTTTTTTGAAACAAACATCTTAAAAAAGGAAGCAAATGAATGTGCATTTTTTTTCGGGCTATATTATTATTATGATGATGATGGCGGCCGGCCAACGTACATCCTCTTCCTATTTTGCTACTATTGGAGAAGGACGAATGAGAGCAAATGTAGCTGGGGGGGCGGAAGGGTGGGATTTAGACTGAAAAGAAGAAACCGCTGGCTGTGACAGCGACCGTTGCTTCCTCCCCCCTCCATCATCATCATCATCATCATCATCACCCGCCTCACCAGCAACAGCAGCTTCAGATTCATCGGCGGCAGAAGCAAAGGCAGAGTTGGTTAAACAGTTTGTAGAGGAAGAAGAAAAAAACAAGTAGTCTTGAAGAGAAGCTCCGCTTCAGGGGGAGGGAACATGGGGGAATGGGAGCTGCAGATGGGCAAGTGCAAGGATGAGGAATTCCGACCAAATCTGCTTTTATGACACAGACCTCTGCTTCATCCAGCATCATTAGGAATTCATTCAAGAACACCAGGTAAGATGTTTTTAAAAAATAACATGTTCTTACTCAAAAAAAAGGGGGGGGGGGGAGGACGAGGGGGGAGTTTGATGCAAACGACTGTCAGAAAAGATATGGATTAGCGATCCCTTAAAATGATATCATTATTAATATGGTGCTCGTTAATTAGTATTTTTATCCTGCAATTCGTGAGGAGAAACGATTTTGGCTGCTTTAAATTCACGGGCAATTAAAAAAAAAACACTAATTGCAGCGTTTCGTATATGTGCCTTAATTTAGACGCCTTTTTATCTTGTCATTTCTCCAACTTCCGTTTTTCATCAATTTGTATTTTAATTTTAATCTTAATGAAAGAGGACCAAACAGTCAGAAGTATCTTTCTGCCCCCTTGTGGTTTGGACTCATGCTGTTTTTATTTAATGTGATTCTAAAATTAGTGCTGGACTGACTGCAAAATATGGGCGGGGAAATAAAAATATGAATATATGTTAAATAAATGTTATTTAAGATATAAATCACTGACTCATCTGACCCCAGGATGCAAAATGTGATGAGTAAAGAATCAAACTAATTTTCCAGACGACTATTCCTGTATCCATTCTACACAGCGTATTCAGATGTAGCTTAATTATGGTGTGCCTCTCCATTCATCTCATACATGGCCCACATTTATGCATCAGCCCCCTCTGTGGATTCCTTGTTATGTAATCTCTTTCCCATCAGACTGCATCAGCCTCAGAGTGTTTGCTGTTTGGCTTCTATGAGCACAAATGTCTATCTTATTGAGATTTAATGTGATAGACCAACACAAAGCAGTGCATAGATGTGACTTGGAAGGAAAATGATACATGATTCTCAATGAAAACAAAATCAAAAATGGGAAAAATGTGACTTGAGTCTGCATTCATCCCTATTTGCTCTGCTACCACATAGAAATTCAGTGTAAACATTTGCCAATATAAATCACCAGGTTAGTGATTTATAACCTGGTGAGTTCAAGTGTGGATGAGGTAGCCTTGTTATAAATTGTGTTCTCATAAGACCTTAGAAAGAGCAGTTGTGAGCAAAAAAGGATCAAGACCAAAGATTACAGCAGACAGATCAGAGACGAAAGTGTGGGAAAGATGAAAGCTTTAAACATCTCTTGAAACACAATTCAATTCATCATATAAAAAAAATTAAGAGTATAGCAGAATCACAAGCCTAAATTGTAACTGTGGAGGAGTAGCAGAAATCCACCGTTCAGATAGAAAGTTATGTAGATAACTTTCTACATTCTAACAATAGTTAAAAAAAAGAAAAAAGAAAAGAAAAAGAAACACAAAGCAGGTGATGACTCATCTGGGAAGGGAACTGATAAGTCTGTTGACAGGGTAACTATTAAATGCTCACTCCACCAATTTGTCCTTTATGGAAGAGTGGCAAAAAGAAAAGCCCTATTTGTAGTTTTCCTGAAGCTATGTAAGGGGACACAGCAAATGTGAAAAAATGTGATCTGGTTGTACTGACCAAGATGAAATACTGTGTTTTTCTGAAAACTAACATTGCTCATTCCTCTGAATGCACCACGGCTACAACAAAATATGATAATGGCACCGTTTTTGCTAAAAGAATGTCCATGTTACGTATGGACTTTAAAGGGGGTCAGAGTTAATAAGAAGATGAATGGAGGTAAATACAGGGCCATCCTAGAATGAAGACTAGAAAACACTCAGGACAGGGGTGAAGGTTCACCTTGCAGGAGGACAGCAACCCCAAACTTAAAGCCAGATTCACAATGGAATGGCAAAGCATGTTCATGGGTTAGACCACTCCAGTGAAAGTGTGGATCTAATCACAGATGAGAATCTTTGACAAGAGTTCAAAATATATGTTTGCATGTGCTCTACCCAATCTGACTCAATATTCAAAGAAGAATGGACACAACTTTGTGCAAATCTGGTAGACATATACCCCCAAAGACCTCCTGCTGTGATTAGAGTGAAAGTTGGCTCCACAAAGTGTTGACACAATATAATCCTGAAGTTAACGGTTATAATTTGAGAAAATGTGGAAAAAGAATATGTGAATATTTATGCAAGAGTCTAAATGTGTCTGTGGAATTTAAATAATGATTTTTACTTCACTGTTTTCCAGATAACACTATTTAAATACCTCATACATCATGGATGCAGCTTCAGCCTCCCTGCAGTTTGGATCAAAGAAGCGGGTCAAAATTCACCCAAACACAGTCACAGTAAAATATGCCACTCACTTCCCCCAGCCTGGTGACGAAGGGTACGACGATGCACCCTCCTTTGAGGATTTCGGTTCTTTTGCAGAGGCAAACATTGGAAAGAGACTGGTGTCTGATGCCAAAGGCAGCAGGACTTTCTTTGGAACCATGGAGACTCAGCCTAAGCAGCCAAGTGTGCAAAGAGACAAAGGGGTCGAGGGTCAGCTGGCCAGCTTTGGCGAAGCTAATGTGTTGGCCTCCAGAGTGACCTGGATGGCCTTGTTTGGGGCAGCAGCAGCTCATGGATGTGTGGCGCTAATCACCCGATTGGCGGCAGATCGCTCTAAGGTTCCCTCTCTCGAGCTGCTCTTCATCCGCTCTGTGATCCAAGTGTTGTCAATCCTGGTGGTCCTCTACTACCACGAGGCACCCTTCGGCCCCAAGGGTTACCGGCTCCGTCTCTTCTTCTATGGTGTGTGCAACGTCATTTCTATCACTTGCGCCTACACGTCCTTTGCCATTGTACCCCCCAGCAATGGTACCATCATGTGGCGAGCATCCACCACTGTCTTCAGTGCCATACTGGCTTTCCTGCTGCTGGATGAGAGGCTGAGCTACACCGACGTGGTTACGGTGGTGGGAAGTGTGTTCGGCCTGTGTCTGGTCATGGTGCCGAATGTAGCAGATGAGGAGAAGTCCAGGCTGGGGTTTTGGAAGGAGGCATTTGGCTATACAATGACAGTTATGGCAGGCTTGACCGCCGCCCTCTCCATGATTGTCTACCGAGCCATCAAGGAGCGCGTCAGCATGTGGACAGCACTCTTTACCTTCGGCTGGACAGGCACTGTCTGGGGTGCCTCCACCATGTTCATAATGCAGGAGCCTATTATTCCCCTGGATGGGGAGACCTGGGGCTATTTAATTGGGATCTGCATCTGCTCCACGGTAGCGTTCCTTGGAGTCTACTATGCTCTAAACAAGTTCCATCCAGCCTTAGTTAGCACCGTGCAGCACCTAGAGATCGTGGTTTCAATGATTTTGCAGCTGATCGTGCTGAGGATGATCCCCTCAGTGTACGATGTGATCGGAGGCCTTGTCATCATGGTCAGCGTGTTCACTTTGACCGGAGTCAAGCTGTACAGAGTGAGCAGGGCCATTCGACAGGATTACCAAGAAATCCTAGACTCGCCTATCAAATGAATCTGTCAGTCTATCCGTTTACAGTGTCGCTTGGTTGTGCAATCAAAAGAATGTCTGAATCTTCATCTGATGATTTTTGTATTGTTGTGCTGTGAACAGAGTGCCAGTTTGTGTAACTAAAGTCTTAATATTTACGTGTGAAATAAAAGACAATTGTAATATTGTGACCATTTCCCCTTTCGTATAGTGATGCTTTAATGTCAAATTGTGCCACAGACTAAAATGTCAGCAAAAAGAGGCACGAGTGAATTACGACGCCACAAGGTGTTGATATAATCTTCTGTCGTCACACTGCCAAAACTGTGTAAATGTCAGCCCTGGAACCATTCATATTGTAACAAGGAATAAAAAAAGACAAAAAGAAAATGCTTCACTGAAAGACCTGATTTGTTGTTAGAAACTAAAACACAATGATTTATGCATAGGACGTTTACAGGTGTAAAAGTACCATGGTCTAAACCAGGGGTCACCAACTCGAGGGCTACCATCCTGTAACTTTTAGATGCGTCTCTGCTTAAACACACCTTGATCAAATAAACTGCTCGTTTCCAGCCTATTGCAGAGAGGAATGAATGCTGGTGAGGGAATTCAGACATATTGGAGCAGAGGTGAATCTAAAAGTTGCAGGATGGTAGCCCTTGAGGACTGGAGTTGGTGACCCCTGGTCTAAATAGTTGGTTTCAAAACAACTACAATTCACAATCACAGCTTTTCTAAGTTTTAAACTAACTGAGAAGCCAAAGGAAGTGTCAAAGTGAGCTGAACGGAGCACTACTGCCCACCACACCCAAAGTGTTGCTGTGCACTGCTGGTCAGCTGTCTGTCAAAGGGCTAGAGCTTATCCCTCATTCCCCATAAAGACATATTTAGCTGTTTCAAAAATATTCTCAATCACGACTATCGCTCCTATTATTGAGCTAAATTTGTTTTGAAAGTAAAGTTAACAAGCAAGAACAATGTGTGCTAAAAACATGTCATCTATTTTCTGTTTTTGGTTTTTGAGTAAAGAGAGATAATTTAAAACTGTGGTCATTTTGCTAAGCGTTTTTGTGAGAATCCCATGTCTATAATGTCCTAACTAACAAAAGAATAGATGGTTCTTACAAACTTTCCATTTCAAAAATCCATATGCTCTGACACTAAATTCTCTATAATTTTTTTTTTATATTTACATAACATTCGGAACAAAAGTGCAAAATAATCTTATTCTACAAATCCCAAAGTAACACCAAGCTGAAGATAGTTTGCAATTCACCAGGTTATTAAAGAGCTATTTCTCTGTTTTGTTTTGGCATATGGACTAATTTAGGTAGCTCTATCTAAACTCTAAATATGCATTTACTACAGATTCCTTAAAATACAGTGACAACTCAATTGTGCCTGTGAAAATGAAAAAGTGAATTTCAAATCATGGGCTGCAGGGGCCTAAAAAGCAGCAAAAATAATTATGTTTTACTTCAAAATGTGAATACACAATTTTTTTGTATACTTTCATACAATCCAAATTCAACACTTTTTAAAACAACCAAGAAACAATGTACATTTGGTTTACATAAATATTTTTCAGAATTGCATTAGATTCAATAAGGCAAAAACCCAAAGTAGAATAAATGACTTGAGCAATTTATTCTGTTCAAGCTACATCTCCGAACCCATTAGCTAGTTTATATTTGACAAACGTGATTTTCTCTCTGACTGTGGCTTCTGTTTACTCTCAGATGTATGTCAAACTAATGCCCAGAGGCAAGTACACTGAATTGAATTAAAGTCCCCCTTAAACAATGCCGGTCCATCTGCTGTTTCTTTTTCTGTATCAGTTAAGTCAGCAGCTCACAGAGTACTTCTCCTCTTTTTTTTTTTTTTTTTTTTTTTTTAGTCTTTTCAGGAAACCGAGCAAAATAAACAGTCTCTAAGATGCTGCCTTGAGGGTCAAAAGGAACTGCCGAGGAACCAAATAGAGAAATAGAGACACAATGGTGATGAAAAAAGTGCTTGCCATGAATGAGGACACATTGCTGATTCAGAACTGACGTGCTTCACCAACAGCCCAGCAGGTGGCATTCATGACCTACTTAATGTTTCTGACAACCAAGAGTGAAAGAAGAAAGCTGAAATCAGTGGTGCCACCCAGGCTAGCCTGTGTATTTACTTGGCTTGACAGTCTTACATGCATGATATGTTTTATAACTCAATTTCATATTCTTAGGATTTTTATTTATCATTTTTGATCATCCAATTCTACACAATCCTCTATAAATGGCTTAAGTTTTTGTGTACCCAACAAATATTGTCTCAGCTTTTGGAAATTGTTCTCATACCGAAGGATAAAGCTTGTTAGTGTTACTTCCATTTCCTTTATGTCAGGAAGAGATAGCATTTTGATCACAACAGTTGTACAAATTACACATCACACTTCCTCTTTTTATTCATTCAGCAGAAGCAGTCATGTTGTGATGTATGCACTCTGTATGACAAGGGTGGCTGTTATAAGTGAGACTCAGTTTAATGTTGGACACATCTGCAAAGAGTCACTGTCATTGTAAATAAGATAAAAAGATATGTAAATCTTGTTTGTTTACAATTAAACAAACGAGATTTACCAGCTCTTATTTACTTGCTTTTTTGCAATAAATTGACCCACAGCTTATTAAGCTTATTAAGCTCAACAAAACTGAGAATCCTGCTTACAATTCACATTGAGTAGTTTTGAGATTGGCTTTGGGGTGCAGAACGAAGAAGACACGTAGAGGAGACCCATCTGTTAGAGCAGGAAACAGATTGCATCCTGCAGCGAGCTGCAGAACCTTCCAAATTACTCTGCAGCTCTCTTAACCACAGACACATTTATAAGATGCATTATGGCTGAACGGAATTTGATGATCTGTATGCATATTTGAATTATTATGGGAACTTGTAGTGAGCAATACAGATGACTGAGCATTTTTATGAAACGTGGATACCTTGAAATACATCACTCTGCGCAATTACTGGCACCTGTGGTTAAGATCTGTAAAAGCAAAAACAAAAACATTATTAAGAAATGAATTTGTTTTGCAAAATTGCTGGTGGCATAATTGTTGATAGTTCTGCTTTCTCTGTACAGCATTCTTGGCAGAGCAGCAGTATTTACACTTTTGCTATGACATTTAACAAGTTTGGAGCATACAGAGAAATTATTTTCTGACAGTTCTTCTTCTCACAATCCAACTAGAACAGTTGTGTCCAAACTTTCTGCAAAGGCGCGCCAAGCATTGTGAAGTTGGAAGTACTCGTTGGCCACAACTCAAAAAAAAAAAAAAAAGAAGAAAAAGAAAAAAAAAGATTCTGTAAATGATTGTTGATCTGCAACACGTTAAGAGTCTTACATGTTTGCGGCCAACAATTTCCAAATTGCTGAACAAACCTTGGAAGAAAATCATGCATGCCTCGCTAAAGACTTTTTGTTGTGTCTCTGATCAAGAGTCTTTGTCTTTTCTTATTTCATCTTCTCTTCAGTTTTCTCCAAATGTTTTATATAGGATGTAGCTTTGAGAACTTACATGAACACTGAAGAATTTTGGTTTTGCTCTGGTGAATAATTTCTGTGTTCATTTGGTGATAAATCCTCTTTAGCCCTTTGTAAAATATTGTCATTGTCGTGATTCAATGTTTTTTAAACATTTAAAGCTTATTTTATTTAAGCAGTAAATAAAATAGAGAAAAATAATTAGGCAGATAATACTACATAAAAAAATAATTTTCAGTCCTTATGAAGATGATAGAGGATGATCTTATGCTGGTATGGTTGTTTTATCCTTGGAAGGCAAAATTCAGGAGGACGTTCTATGGGAATGTAGAACATTAACAGCTGCAGTAGCATTGATTGGCAGCGAGCTCGTCCATTCAGAACCCAGTCTGTCCTCTCGCAGCCAATCACAGAGGAGCAGCAGGGAGGTGAGTGGGTTCCCAACTGCTGTGTAGCGGTTTCAGCTAGTTAGCTAGCCTAGCCGCTGAGCTCTGACACGGTCTGATGCAGAAATGCTCTTCCAACGGGGCGCTGCGTCTAGTCAGCTAGGCTAGCTTCTCGGATTGGGAAAGAAAATATTTGACCGCTGGCTTGCGAGGACTGTGGACATCCGTTGCGAGCATCTTTTTCGAGACGCCTGCATCAATACAATATATTTAAAAGGAGATAAGAAGAGGTGGCCATCAGCAGTCAGGTAAGACGTGGCATGACTGAACAGGGAATGTGCCAGGCTGCCTTCTGCTGCAGCCGCACTCCTCTCCTGCTCCCCCTCTGTTTAACGGTAAAACCCACATAGGCTAACAGCTAAAAGGTAACCGAGGCAAAAACAGAGAAAGCCAACCTTTCTGCTTTGTCGCATAGCCAGCTTGGTCCAATATACAGTCCGAAAAGGGGTTAACATTAATTTCGACTCTAAAACGAGATGTTAGTGTTCGCTGAATTTTCACAGATAGATTAACCAAGTTGGGTGGCTCCACACTGAAAAGCTTAACTTGACATAAAAGGCAAACATTTGAGTGCAACAAATCCTGGTTATACATTAAATCTGTCTTGTTTCAGCATAGTTATGTTCATTGACTGAGATTGAAAATGAAGAAGATGCTCTATTGGTAAGCACGGTGGCTTTTTGTTTGTACCGTTATTATATTATTTGAAAGATTTTCAAAATATTTTTCATGAAAGGCTGTTTCAGCTTAATCAGATGGATGTTTTGGAGACAGGAAAAAAGCATGTTTCTATGATAATTATAGATGACAAATGGAATCATAAAACACATACAAGGACTAAGCATCCTCTGAACCATAAATCACTTCATATTTTATTCTTTGCTGTTGTTTTAACCATATTTACACTTAAGTGATGAAATATAGGGGGGATAGTTTGGGAACTAATCTAATATCACAACCCAAAGCAAGAGACTCTTTACATTGGTTACATAGATTGCCCAAAATATCTTTTCTTTAATTCAAGAAAAGATAATTTTCTTGAATTATCTTTTGAGATGTTGAGATTTGATACTTTTACAAACTGCAATAGCTACCTTTCTGACAAAGGGGAATCATGTGTTGCAGTAATGAAGTACACTGTGATTCACCCATATTTTTCTTTTTATTATCACAACTGTCCAACCGTTTCCCATACACAACTCGACTGCTAAAATGTGTATGTAGAGTCCATTCATCTGGCCAAATATATTACTGTCATCGAAAGTAAATACATGGTACTTGAGATACAGTAGCCGACTAAATATTGCACCTAAACAGTTTTGTGTGATTTGAGATAATGCACACATAATACTGTAATGATGACAGTGATCTGATATATTGTGCAACTCTAATCAATAGGTATATTTATGTAAATTTAATACACATATTAGTAGATGTGTATAAATGACTTCCTATTTCCTTTGGTACAATTTAGTTTGTAGATATATTTAAACTTTAACATACATGATCCAGATGCTTGGGATCAAACTTTCAGTCAGTGAATTGCATGTTTACATGAAAAATATAGACTAGGAGACTGAAATTTGACATGTAAAATCACACAAAATTTCATAATTTAAATTATTTTAAATACTATGTTATTCAGCCAAAAAAGTCAAATTTAGAAGAAGAAAAAAGATAATCAAGGGGAATAACTAAAGAAGCTCAAGCTATGAATAACATTTTAATAATGTAGCTGACTGAAGGCTGAGCAGGCAGTATTGCAAATTAAACAGCTGATATTGCCTATGTGGGTTTTACCTAATTAGGTTCCCAATTAGGGTTGCTCAGTATCCGAAAATGTCACAATGGCGATAGTATTGGAATATATTATGATGGTATGTAATTTGTATCCACTGTATCTGCTACCCTGAAACTGTAAATATTAAAGTAATGTGTAAAATGAAAGTTTATAATGTATTACCTGTCAATTATTGTGCTCAAACAGTCCATTGCTATTGGAATATCTTACACACTGATAAAAATGCAATGTTGTGAAATATTGTGCAGTCTTACTCCCAGTGTTATTTTATAAAACACAGAACAGAGTGGCACTCTGCACACTTAGCATTATTAATAAGCCTACACTAATACTGATCTTAGAACGTGTTTATTGTAGGGATGCACCATTATGAAAATTTAGCCCAATATAAATACAGCTGGCATTGCTGATAAGCAACATTATTTTAGATTATGTATTTTCCAACACTTTTAGCACCATTTAAAAACCACAATTCTGACATTGCTAATCTGCTTCATTTAAACATCCCACTATACTGTGCTACATTACTATCACATGACCAAAAGAATACCACACGCCGATACCAATGCTTATGCCGATATACCATTCATCCCTAGTTTATTCTGATATTTGGCTTATGTATCAAAGCAAACTATATAAAAAAAAATGACAAAGTACATTTTATGTACTTATTTATACTATAATACGGTGAAACGGTATTAATAAAAAGCACATCACCTTTTATCTCCTTCCACCATGTTTTTGTCACATTTCACAGTCAATTGAATAATCATCATGACCTCAAGAAGCCAGTAAATATGCATCATAGTTTTCCTAGAAGCCAAGGTGATTTCCCCAAATTTCATGTTTGGGCTGATCTGAAACGTAGCTCCAACAAAACTGATTACCTTTAGTGGTGGTGTTATGATGAAATGATCTAATGTAGATCTAATGGTGTTGCAGGCATCATCGCTGAGGAATTGTTTTTACTTTAAACATGTCTGAAATTGAAAGTAGGTAACTATACAGTCACATTTACCATGTGCAACCATCAGGCCTAATGCGGCTAGTTTGTATTTTAGGAGCTCTGTGTTTTTCATACAACATTGTTCCTGCATTTATTAATCTAAGACGGACTAAATGTCATGCCTTAGCTGGACAATGGATGAAGTGAGTGTGTGTTCCTGGCAGGATTTTGTCAACTGTGTTTTTATGACCTTTTAAATAAATTGCACAGCAACACAAGCCTTATCAACGCGTCATAAGGACCAAGCTACACATTCTCTCTGTGTAGTTAGTGGCATTTGTCAGTGTGTTTCTGTTGTTATGCACTTTTGCACTGCATTATGTCTAATGCAAGCAGGATCCCGACCACTGTGGGACCCCAATAATAAAATGTGCTAAGAGACTATGGAAAAAATAAAACACCTTTTATTGCATTATCATAATCTCACACTGAAAATTGTATGTATTAAATGTAGAAAAGATATATTTGAACAAAATTACTTCTTTCATGAAGTCGGAGCTCAGATCTAGGAATGTGGTGAGAGCATGAATTTCAGTCTGAAAAACCAGTTGAGTTTACTGTGTGGTGTTTGTGACTATGAAAAATACAAGATTGTGTTTCTATTTTCAATTAAAAATATAAACACACACACACTCAAACTGAAGTAATAAATAGTTCATACTTTTTAAAAAATATTTTGTTAAAAGATATACATTCTATAAACTCTGTTTTAAATGTGGACAAGCCATAACTGAGTCAGAATTTCACTTCATGAGGGAGCGTTGTTTATATTTCTGACTAAGAACTCAGAATAACAACTTCTATGTACAAATAGAATACACCATGTTGTGCTACCTTCTCTTTCGAAATCATACACAGTTTTGGGTTGTCCCTTACGCTCTCTTCTCTTCAGCTTGCTCCACAAACTCTCCATAGTTTAGGTCTAGGGAGTGTGATAGCCGTGGAAGAAGGCTTATTTGTTTCTGGGCATTTCCTATGAAACTTAGACTGTATGGATCTAGTCACATTCCATGTTTAGTTATTTCGGATTGCCCAACAGATCATCTGAAACCTCCTGGTATTCTAAAAGTCTCCACTGTCTACACTCACTAGGTTTGCAGGGGTTTTGGAAGAATAACAAACCCCTTTTACAGATCCTCCACTGTACTTAGAAGTAGGCCTATTAATCTTTTTCTTATTAGAGCAACATGTCATGTTTGGTCTTGGGCTTTCTGATCAAAGTCCCTCAATGTATTTATGTTTACATTTGAGATGCAAGGGCAGAACATGTTTCACTGCAATGCGAGATTTCTTTGTAAGGCTTCTAATGCAACGATTTTAAAAGACTAGAGTGTTGAGTAACACTTCAGTGCTACAGTTCCACAGTTCATGCATTAAATGCCATTATACATTAACTGTCTTACCATAGGTACACTGTTCAGTCAGTAGCAGAAAGCTTGAGTCCTCCAGCCAATGACTTGCAAATTCACAGACATAAATACAAACAGCAGAAAATTCTGATGACGGGAGCAGATTCTGATAAATTTCTTTTAAGAGTTATAACAAGTGACTAAACCCAGTTGTTACTGCAGTAGAACTACCATGGTGCTGACTGCCATCCAAAGCAGCACGAGCTGTGTGTTTGAGCGCAATAGTGGATTAATGCAGAACTGTGATTTGTGTCTACATCAGGAGTGGTGTATGCTTGCTTTTGTTGTCCTCAGCTGCCTTTAGGAGGGCGTACTTGTGACGGATTTGAACTAGTTCCCTTTAGTTCTAATTATTATCTTTTATGCCTGAAGGCACTCGTTTTATTTTCATATTTGAAGTCCAAAAATAGCCACGGGGCAACTTGTTTGGAAAACTTGCACCTGTCAGCTGTCTGTTTTTGTGCACAATTGAGGTTTCACAGTTAAGCAGCTATAGACACTTGTACTGACAATGGCGGTGGCATTGTGTAATTAGATGTCCTGTTGAATCACTCGTTTTGTAATTGTTGCCTTTCATGACTGAAAATAACAACAGCACACAGTGATGATGATCTCAGTGGCCTGAAGCGGCCAACTCTGTCCTTTTTAAAGCTGAGAGGAAAAGTGCTAACTGTGCATTTCAATAAGAGCCAGAAGTGTGGCTCACAAATTTCCGTTTAAATTCTAGCCGAGGAATCGATTCCACGTGGTGAAATGGGGATTTTGTTCATTATGTTGTCTCCACAGTCTGTTGTTGCAAAAGTTGTCTTCCATTTCCTCTTTTTCTTTTGTGATCTTTTTTTCATCTTATCTAATGACTGCTCATGCATGATGGCTTTTTGAAGGATTAAACGCAAACCTTGTTTCTCCAAGTCAACTCAGATTTATTCTTGTAGCACTTTCATAGATATAAAATCACAAAGTGCTTTCAATAAAGAACAATTAAAGATGGATGTAAATACATGCAAACACAGTAAAGCACATCACCTTAATGCTGTCTATTTTAACACTTTCTATTTATCGAAGTGTGTAGAATCAAAAGAAGAGAGGTAGTATGGACAGAGTCAACTTGTTCCACTTGTTTGTTATGATAAACTTAAACCTTTCTGGTCCTCCCTGTGGTGAACAACTAACAGCTTCTGGCCTGTGGATATGAATACGTGGGCAGAAATAGGAGGTAGAAAATGTCAAAGATGTAAGATGGGACTACTGTAACATAAACGGGTAATCAGTGCAGTGTTTGATACCTAATCAGGAGTAAAGGGATATCTCAGGTAGTTGGTTAAAAGCAGCATTCTGAATTGCCTGCAGACAAAAAAAAAAAAAAGGTCGTAGCAGTTTTCTAAGCAAGAAACAGTCAAAACATTAATAACTATTTCAAACACTATATTTCAGCTAATACTATTACAGCTAATGAAAACACGTCTAAGAATATTACATCAGACTGATAAAAAATATTTTTAGTTCAAAAATTGGAGCTTAATAAAAAGTATGTTTAATCTCTGTTTAAAGGTTATACTTCTAATGTGAGAAAAAAGCTTCGTTGGAATGCATATTCTAATTTATTTAATGTGACTAAGTAGTTTTATCATTCCTTTGCACTAATTAGTGTCTCAGCCTTGAGTCCTGATCTAACATAAAAAAAAAAAAAACAAATTAAGGAGGTTTATAGCACCCAGATGTTTTGAATGAACAGTACTGCAAAATGTCACCAATATGAAAATTTGAGCCGATATCCAATTTTTAATACTGCTTTTAGGACCTATAACTACCAATGTTTTTAGACATATTTCCCAACACTATTTACACTTTGTAAAAGCAATCACATCATGTACGTTTCATCTCTGTTCAAGTTAAGCACCCCACAATCCTGCGCTGCATCACCTTCACTGTCACATAACTGAACAATTACCACATTGCCAACCCCCTCCCCCTCTTGAACCACATATGCAAACAACAAGATGGAAATGAACATTGTTTGTTAATATTGACTCAGTTTTACTCATTGAACTAATACAGATAAGTTAAAAACATGTCTACCATTGGCCGATTTTGATGTTGATGCCAGTATATCTTGCATGCCATCTAGAACTGGTACTACTGAATTGTATCATGGAACCCAGGGGGTGAATATACAAGAGAAACAAGAGGTGTCCCAGAACAAAGCCCTGAGGTACTCCACCTCAGTTCAGTGGAATCTTCCATTAGCTGATTGACACAAACACTGAAGCTTCTGCTCCTATTAACCATGTAATTAAAATCAACAGTGTCAAACAAAGATAAAGGCTCTAACCAAAACAAAATTAGTATTCCCCTGAGTCTGCTGACATCATGTTGCTAGAGTTTTTGAGTAATGCGTTTTCCTTAGAGTACTTTTTAAGTAAACCTAATTGAAATTTTAAAAAAATTTCTGATTATTCAGAATAGTCATGACTTTATCTGCTACCACATTTTCTAGCATTTTGACTTGAGTTTGAATTTAGAAATTGACCTGTAATTCTGAGGTAAAGTTGCATCTGGACTAAGGTATTGTTCAGCTAAAATGCTACGGTGCTTTAAAAACAGATGCATTTCTCAGATGAAAGTGATGTATTAAAGAGACAATGAACTCAAATTTTTTTGTTTTGTTTTTTTTTTCTTTTTTTAAAGTGTTATGTCAGTAGGGAAAGACATTGTGTTGAGCAAATCAGAGACATCATGTAAGGTCACAAGACTGAAAGAGAACCAAGTATGTGAAGGAGACAAGTCACAAGAGAGAACATGAAAAGATGACTGTTGAGTTACCCAACAAAAAATATTAAAATTCTTTACCGTTTGCTTTGGATTAAACTAGGTATTGTAGGGTAGCTGATAAAACAATTGAGCGGATAGTGTCAAACAAAATTTTGGGGGTTTGCCTTGCAGATGATAAGTTCTTAACTCTTGTGTCTTTTCTCCAGAAGAGGAAGCCAATGCTATTTGTTTTGAAACAGTATTGTTGTACATGAGGTGTGAAATTAATTTAGAAGCATTTGTATCCTTGCTGGCTAACCATGTAAAAAAAAAAAAAAAAAAAAAAACTTTTTTTTCTCATCTCGCATGACAAAGCTCCGCCTCTGTGTTTGTGAGCTGCAGACTCCTTAGAATTATCTGGGTTGTTGCTAACGTAGCTACTTTCTCACCGCTAGTATGAGATATAACATCATGGTGAAGGGACTTGCCAGAACAGTCCAGTGAGTAGCTCTTGATTTACCTCCTTAAATTTATTGGTTCTGGAAGGTTAGCTGCAGGCTGCATCGATGTTCTACATGCAAATACTTATGTTTTACACATGTATTTTATCACGTTTGTGTTTTATCACGCAAGTGACTGCTACTTAATTAGTTGAGAAACACCAAACAATATCAGAAATCTAGGAAACGGAGTGAGCGATTTAACACTTCACTCAGCCTTACTGCATTTGATTCTCTGATGCCACTGAGAAGTACTTTTGTGTATCTTTAAGTGAATACTGAGGCAAAGTTATAAAGCACTGTTCACATTTCTTCTCCCCACTACTGCAAAATGTCAGTGTGTGTGGTGAGAGATTTGCAATCATTTTACACTTAGAGTCAGTGATGAGACTTCCTCTTTAGGGTAAAAGAAGTATGCAGTTTCAGTTTTTTGTTTCTGTCTTAGTTCATTAGGGTTAGGGGTTTTCTTTCAGTGGGTTTGGCAGAATGAAAATGAGGATGTGTGCACTTATGTAACCACAATGTTATATTAACTCTGGTTCTGTATTCATGACAAAAGCAAGAAGGCACTTCTGTCGTGATATTCTTATTAGAAATGCAGATTTGCTTTCAGATTAAAAGACTTTTTCTTAGGCGGCTGCATAGTGTCACTAGCACACTAGTGCTGTGTGAAGTTTGCACCACAGTTACACAGTGCACTGTTGTACACACACCGTCTCGTGGGTAGAACCAATCAGGCCCTGAAGTTATTTTCGATTGCTTGGTTTTCTTTATAAATTCTTTGCTATAAAAAAGTGAATCCACCTTATAATTTTAAATTTCTGTAATTTGCTTTTTTTTTTTGCCAAATTCATTTGTACATGAGGGTGATCCCTGTAAAACAAGAATATACTGGAGTGCATAATAACTGTCCAACCTAAAAGCAGTTTATTTTTTGGACTGATTTGATACAATAATGATACCAACGCTGGCATCATTCTTGGGTCGGCTCTTGGGTTGAGACCACCAATCCAGAAACCGTTTTGATGAGTTGTTTGTATTTATGCTGTTTTTACATCAGAGGTGTAAGCTTGTAGGCATGTCGTTGAGAGGGCGACACAGACATATAAAATGTGTCTATGTTTTTGGGATTGCACGGATTACTTAAACTTTCTACAAGCCAGTGGATCGTCTACTTACTCAGCATGGCCATCTATGGAGATATTTTGGTGTTTAGTAGGAGAAAAAACAAGGTGGGGATTTGTTAAGTGTTTCATGCAAACATTTGAAGAGGGAGATGCTGGATTGGTGTAGTGCATATAACTGGGGAGAAAACTTAAGTTGATACTGTGACATTTATAAGACCTTCTGGTTTCTGTGATGCAGAAAACATTAATGGCATTGCAAAATTCAGCAATTAAAATTAAATCCACTTTATAGAGAGCTAAATATAATTAACTTTGTCTATCTGACTGACTCTGAAGCTCAACCTTTACATCGATTCTTACAGTAAAAGTCAGACACTTGTGTTTGATCTGACTCACTCAAGCGATAACCACTTTGGAGAGACCTGAACACAACACTGCAGGCTACTATAAAACAAAAACGCTCATGAACCCATAAAGCAGGAAAACAGATTTGTAAAAGTTTTATTCACACGCAATTTATGGGAAAGAGAAAAAAAAAAACTCTTAAGAGGTGAATTACTACTGTTACTGTCCCACTGTGAAAAGATATCCTGGAGAAGTTAGGTACACATTTACTAAAACCATCTTAAATCCAATCCTCCCCAAAAAAACAACGAAAAAATGGGGCAGGTCCCTGAGCAGCGTCATTGAGTTTACTAGAACAGTCAAAGTATCCTAAGCAAAAGCAAGCAGGATTACGGTTTTAGTTGTCCTTTGAACTTTTAGCCTCCATCTTTGTGTTTCTTGGAAGTGATGATAATTTTGTATGGATTAATTATTATCTTAAAAGTACACAGAGAGGCTGATGTTATGCTAACTGCTTAGCTGTTGATTATTTAGCAATGTCTTTCTCTAAGACACTCAAGTAAATAAATTTTATTTCTTTACTTTTTTTTAAATTAATGGTAACTTTTGGGGAAGTTCGCCTCCCTGCTGTCTGGATGTTCAGGTTTAGCAGCTAGCTAGAAAATAAATATAGACGTAGAATATCATTGATGCTTGTTCTGTTATTTAGCAATCTTAATATAAATCCATTTCTAAGTGTGGGAAAAATTCTACATGTTTTTAATGTAGTGCCTGAGGTTTATTTGTATTTGCTTATGCAACACCACATTCAGAATCACTTCTAAATGTCTGACATTATTAAAAAAAAAATTATTAAGTGCTTAGTTCTAGTTTCTAATCTTTTGTTTTTCTTTATGTGGGAAGTGAAAATGCCATACTGCAAGACTGCTGAGCAAAACTGCTGACATAAATTACTCAAATCATCTCTCACGTAATAACTGTTGGTTCTGGGTGAATCATTTAAAATGTTAAGCATTTCTTGCTCTATATAAACTAGTTTAAAAACAGGAATTCAGTTTTTCTTGAATAGCGTAAAGGAGCCAATTTTTAAGAACAATATTCACTGCTGTTTGGAGTCTGTGTAGGCCGTCCAAGTCATGCACACAAGTTCAAAGTCTTTCTGAGG
Organism: Poecilia latipinna; assembly: GCF_001443285.1. Taxonomy (NCBI): domain Eukaryota; kingdom Metazoa; phylum Chordata; class Actinopteri; order Cyprinodontiformes; family Poeciliidae; genus Poecilia; species Poecilia latipinna. The sequence continues at coordinate 40,197 of NW_015113003.1, forward strand.
AAAATGTTTTCTTTCTTCGCCAACTCCTATCAAAGATCTGGTTGATGCTGATTTGTGTAGAGCTGAGATTTCTTTGGCAGAGGTCTATAATGTTAGTCTTCTAGTCTGAAAGGCATTGAAGCTAGTTTAGCTTCAACAATAAAGTTAATAGATTGTTCAGACTTTAGAGAGCATCTTCAGGGAAAATCTGTTTTTTAGATCAGTTTTCCATACAGATGACCTCCTCCAGTGATTCATTTTGGCAACAGAATTGTTGGAGCCATCTGACAGTTTCTATTTTTCCTGTGTTTTCTGTGTGAAAGTCTGGCTCATATTTAGGGTTCTTGGAGATAGTTCTGCTGTGCTACTATTTCTATAGTTTATCTTGAAAAGTCAAAGGCTGCTTAGAAGCAGCGTGAGTAAATGATAAGCCGGCTTTGATCTGGCTGTGTAGTGCTGATATAGATCACTGATTTGGTTCATCTAAGTATTTTTTTTTTTCAATGTGTGCACCCACAAGAAGAGACCCTTTGAATGTTATTGTCACTTTTTTTTCTCACTCTGCTTAGCTGATTTCTACTTCTAAAATAGTGAATATTTTCTTACAATGTGATCCACTTTAACCTTTATAAGAGGTCATTTAGAGTGCTTCATTTATCTTTGGGGGGGAAATAAAACGGCTTTATTTATAGCTCTACTTTTGTACTTTGGATATCACATCAGCTTTATCCTGCTTTGGCTCTCTGTTTAATCTGATGGCTCTGATCAGAAGTGTGCATTTGTATGTTGAGCGCCTTGATCAGGATTTAGCTTCCAGCAGACTGTTGGAAAATTGGTGTTGACTTGTAAAGAATTAAAAAGGACTCATCTTTTGTTTTCACAAGAAAACAGGATGATTATAATTCTAGGTAGTGATTTGCTGCATCTATTTATAGTTGAATCTGAAATTAAAATATAATGCCTCATAATCAAGCTTATAAACTGCAGTTGTCATAGCTTAAACATCAATGAAACCATCAACCTATCTACATGTAAAACCATCTTAAAAAAAGTATTAACTTAAGTATGGCAGAGCAAACACTTCTTAGTTCATGAATTAATAGCAAGTTTCAATAGCATTCATGAGTTTGTTTAGATTCAAGTTAAAAATGTATTTTTGTAATTGTTAGTTTAACTAATGGAAAAGGGTAAACCACTTAAAACCTTCCTGGGTGGTAACTATGATTGCATCACCTGATCATCTCTTTTGTCAATTTTCCATTTAAAAATAAACGTTACTTCAGCTGTGACGGTGTCTCTGTTGGCCAGACCGTAACAACCAGACTGGGGAATTTGAAGCTGGAATGAAGCATAAAGTGAAACGGGGAAGTGAAAGCACTATGAAGTGGCCTAATCTTTCTCCAGTGTCTTACGATCGGTTATTTCTGACATTAAGCAACATGTATTTTCTAATAACGAAGGGCTAGCATCAAAATATGTTTAGAGGTTGACTGTGAGCATCTTCTGAACACCAAGATCTATTTCTTGGTGATCTATGGAAAGATCTATTTCAAATAAAAAAATGTGAAATAGATCTTTCAACTTCCTTCCAGGTACAATCTCTGCGCCTTAAGAGATGTATTTGTTATTTACATTCTATTAGCTACTTCAAATACAGCATCTTGGTTTAAAGGAAGTCCTTGAATTATGTCTGCTCTGGTAGATCTAATTCACAGTTTGAACTTCTTGAAGTATTTAAACTTTTTTTTTTTTTTTTTTAGTATTTTTAAAAACTGTGGATGTAAATGATAGAGATGTCTTTTTTGTGCATTTTTATCAAAATTACATAATGAATGAAATCAATACCATACACATGCTTGAATTTTGTCTTCACTTCAATTTTTGCTGACCAATCCTAAGATGTTTCTCCAACACAGGGTTGGAAACCAATCAGTCACATGACACAGACTGACTGTGAGCCACCCAATGCAGTTTCTCTTTAACCGTAAAAGATTGAAAACATTTTGATAAAAATAATATTTGTTAGACCAAGTAAATGATGTAACCTGTCTAGATTTGGAGGCTATTCATGCAAAGATAGGTTGTGCTCTCTATTATTATTATTATTTATTATTATTAAATTAGCTGTGTTAAATATATAACTCTGTGACATAAAATATAACAACAGAAATCGGGAGTTCAGTTTGACTAAATCAAGTTTTTCTGCATTCTCGACTTGGGCATCACTAATGCATTCAGCTTGCAAGATACATCGAACATTTAGACAATTTGTCAGTGTAACTTCTACAAAACTATACATTTTTGTAGTAAGTTAGAGCTCATCTGTGTCTCTAATGCAACAAAAAAAGTCATAAAAAGCAAATCTCAGTTTATTGTCAAAATAGGTTCAAATCAAGTCTGAGTATATCTACATATTTAGATTTTAAACTAGATATGTTTGGTTCAATCCAAAGTCCTTAAAAAAAAAAAAAAAAAAACACTGTGAAAAGGCTTTTTGCATTAGCTCATGTTTGGCCTGCCAGGGTGGCTTATCAGCCTCTTTGTCAGCATTTGACTATACTGGGTGTCCATCAAGAATGTTTCTACAGTCTGAATTGCTTTCTAAGTTGCTAAATGTTAAGGCTTTAACCAGACATTCTAGATGCTAGCAGTAAGTTTTCTCTAATTAGATGTTGCTCAGCAGGCTGCAGTTTGTAAAATGTGGTTTTCTTAATTCCAACAAGCCCAGTTTCTGTCTTAATTATTGTGTTAGAACTCCAGTGCTTCCAGCCTGAGCAGTTTTTTTTTTTTTTTTTGGGGGGGGGGGGGGGGGGGAATTGCCAGGCAACCGTCTCCAAACAGTGGCTTATCTGTGACATTATACACAGTTCTGTTTGGAGAGAATGGGCCCTTTGATGTGAAGTGGTTCCGACAGAAAACTAAAAACTTTTGCCGTTGGTTGTTGCTGTGAGAGTAAATCTGTCTATTCCCGAAGGACACGAGCCACAATCTATTTTAGGATATTCCCAACTGCTAGGGGGGAATCCCAAGGGGTGAATAACCAACTTCTTTCAAACAATCACAGCGGTAAGGCCATCAGCTCCCTCTTATTGTGATCCCAAATCAGGACAGTTTTCCAATGAGGAATTCCTTCTCTCAGCACCGCTGGTGTTTAAGTTAACACTTTCATCTCTTTAACAAGTTGCATTACGCACATTGATTCAAAGATAAGCTATCTTTACTACTCTCAGCCCAGGGGTCGAGTCCACGCTCTGTCGGATAGCATCACTTTCCCATCATCCGGTCACTCTTGTGTCCACACTTCCTGTCTCACAGCTGGCCTGCCAAGTCTCCCATGACCCTTTGCTGCGGTGCTGCTGTTTTGTTTTGAGAGAATCCAGGACAGCCGGGATGAGCTTCAGTCTCATGAGCTTTCACTGATGCACTTCAGGGTGGAAAAAAAAAAAAAAAAGAAAAGAAAAAAGCAAACCCAAGCTTGTGTTTATTGGTCCATTGCTGTCCTCTGCCTGTCGCTTTGTGAAACAGGCTGGGTCCCTGTGGCTAAAATGCAACTTTTGGTGCGTGCTGGAGGAAGAGCTGCAGCGCCAGAGGGGGCTGAGTTAGCAGTGAACACATAGAGCACATTCCTGAAGGCAGCAGAGCTCTGTGATTTTAGCGGGCTGTCACAGGGATTAGGTTACCCTGTCTGCTTCTGTGAGCTCATGCCGTTGCCGTCTCGGTGCCACAGCAATCCTCCTGCGCAGCAGCAAACGGTTTGCTCCCAGTGCGAGTAAAACTGGGATACATATTCATTCTCCTCTACCTGGCTACTAAACTTTGACTATCTGATGTAAATTGACTTTTCCTAAAGTCGTCTAAAGTCAGCTTGACATTACTTCTCTGTGTACCAACAGGATCGTGGCAGAAACCCACCACTAGGTGTGCTCTTTGACTGGCTCTCTTGTCGGGGGTTTCTTTCTCCTCCGTCTGCCGAGACACACAGCAGAGGTTTTCGCAGCAGCTGTAGCGTACAGGATGTGGTGAATTTATGTCACTGGTGTTTCACCATGAGAAGAGAATTCACAAAGTTGCACCCTGCATCTGCTTTTTCACCACTGATGAGTATTTGTGGTTTTTAATGTCAAATAAACTTTCTAGATTTCATTGTAAAGACTTGTTTGTGATAACATCTTCACAAAATTGTATCTACAGGCTGGTCCATGTGGCTACAATTACATACAGGGATCAGTATTTATTTAATACTAATAAATACTTTGTGTTTATTAGTATTCATATAATACTAATAAATACAAAGTATTAATACTTTGTATTGTGTTTATACAAATACTAATAAATACAAAGTATTTATTTGTATTATAAATAGAAAACATAATACTTTGTATTGCAAATACAAAGTATTACAATACTTTTATTAGTATTATATGAATGTGAGAGAAGTTATTTGTGCTTGAAGTGTGAACATGAGAGGATCACTTGTTGAATTGACATTAGTCCTTGGTTCGGCTTATTCCCCAGATAAGACATGGTTTGTTTCCTCATAGTTTACAAAACTGTGTCCATTTGCATTGTAGAGACAGGCTCAATTGTTCTGTAATGATGTTCTCCGTCATTCACTGACTGGACATTTAACCCCTTATTGTCAAAATATAGGAAGTGGTTACCCATACATTCTATTCTGTTCTACATGTGTAAAGGGGAAAAAAAAAAAAAAAAAATATTTTGTTACATTTGTTTTTGTTTCTAGAACAGTTCATGAATATAAAGTCTTAAATTGGGCTCATCCCATGCCCAGTTTAAAGCCCTGCATAATGATTTAAGTTAAAACAGATCTGCTCTGAACTTTAATTTTCTCCTGTCAGACGACCTGAGATCACGCTTGGTTACATCTTATCTCAGAGAACTGTTGTTTAGTTTTAGTGGTTAGCACCAAGAAGACAAATGGCTTGCTGAAGTTGTTGCTTACATTTCTGCTCCTGGTTTAATTTGAATACAAGTGCAAAAAAAGGTCAGATATTTTATTTTTTGACCCAGTTTATTTTTTTCCCCTCTTACTTTAACACATCATCAAATAGTTCAGTTCCAAAGTTGTTTGTTAATCCAACATGAAATTTTAATGTTGTAACTCACACTATCTGGGTGTTTTCAAAGAGTTGCAGATGCTATTGGCTGTGAGCAGGAATGATCTCCATTAGCTGTCTGTATTACAGCGGTACTGAAGAAACCTCTGAAGAAGATACACTGCAGATCTTTTGCAATAGAATCATTACCACATTTTAGAATCAAATTATCCTCTAATGAAAAAAAAAAATAAAATAAAACTCATTTTGAGGGACAGAATTGATAATGATGGCTAACAAAAGTTGCTAAAGAGTAAGCTAACTCCTTCACTTGCTGGATAGGTCAGAGCAATATAGAGAGGTCATTTTACCTGCACGTTTTTGGCTAGTTGGAGGAACCTGGATAACTCACGCATGCACAGAGACAAAACTCTGCACAGAAAGTCTTTCTTCAAGGTAACAGCTCTGTTTACAGAGCAAATCTGGGAGTATTACAGGCTGATTTTACCTTGAAAGTTGGTCAGTTTTTCTGCCACAGTATCCGGCCTGCAGTCATCTGCTTAGCAAACTGGCCACTCAGCCTAACAAATGTTGCTTGAAACAATGTTAAAATAATTTGAGTTGTGGGAGAAGTTCCTTTAGTTTCCATATCATGAATGATTCTGTTTTTGAAGACTTGATTTGTGTAGTGTTGTTAGTGAGACGGAAAAAGTATTAGCAACTTCTATCAGCCAGTAGGCCAGCAGTGTGCAGCAACAGCTGGGAGAAAGACTGCGGTGGTTTCCTAATACTCTATAGAGCTGGTGAAAAATCCTGTCACTCCAACAGTTTCTCTGGCATCTCATCAGAGTCATCTGAGTGAAACTCTTACTGGTTAAGGAATGATAACTTGGCATACCTTTATACCAGGAGTTATCCCAAGTTGACGGACCAAAGTTAAAACTCAAAGGATAAAACAGAGCAACTTTGATGTCACACATTCAGTCACTGCTATCTGCTAACATCTTGCTGTCTCTTAAAGTAGCAGCCTAAATGCATGGCAGACATGTCTTGACATGCTGTGACGTGCTGGTGAAAATGGATTCCTTTGAAGTACTTCTTCAAACTTTTATGCTTTCCTTTACTTTGTCAAAACACCTTACTGACAGAAATACATAAAAACTTACACACTGATGAGTTTTGTCATTTACATGTGCTGGTAGTGCCTAGGTTTCACTCATTCAGTGATGAGAAAAAATTTTTTTCTGCTGAAAATTGGCCGACTGATCACAAACCAATTTCGTGGCACATCTCACAGAGAAAGTCTTTAGTTAAATCTAAAGAACAAAGGGCATTAAGCACCAATTCAGAATTACCACACTCTGAATGCGACGATACGTATGCTGCTGGTTGGGATCAGTGTAAATGAATATCCGTAGTGCCACCATATGAGCAGTTTGACCTGTCTGACCTGGTGTTTAGTGCTTCTGTGTGGCGACTGGTCTCTGCTCAGTCTACAGCTGTGCGATTATCTCAGAGCATCTGTCACCCACCATTTCTGATCCTCCCTCATATCTACTCTAAAAGTCACCGAAGAATTAACGTGGACTTTTACACTTGGCCTTTTAGGTGGATGCTAAAAGAATAGATTCTAGATTCGACCTGAAGTGCGAGATAGGCAAGAAACGGAGTACCGATGGTTCTAGCATTACATGGTGTTAAAAAACAAAAGCATGTCATGGAGAAATTAAAGTAACGGAAGGTTATTGTGAAGGCAGACGGAGCGCGTGCATGCAGCTCCTTCATCCAGCCCAGGGAGTGAAGAGATTGTTGCCTTTTGTCTGAGTGAACGAGACACTCGAGGAGAGTAAATCAGCTCTTTGTTTTTGTGTGCCGCTCCCTTGCATTTCTCGCAGTGTTCACTAATGTAATTAATGGAAAAGAATCAGGCAATAACATGCCATAAGATTTAACCACAGTGTACACCCAATTGCTCTTTGGTACATTAAGTAACCCACCTCCCCCTGATTGTTTACTATTTATTTTCTGTCGGTATACGAGCTGATTTAAACCCAATCGACATCTTATCCATGCCTTGGTTAACCATGCTGAAAGTCTGCTTCGCTCCCTCCACTCTTGTTTGCCCAAGATCATGTTGTACGCCCATCTCAAGGCCAGCTGTGGCTGAAACCTAGACAGCACTGCTGCTTCAAATAAATTTAAGAGCCTCTCTCATTCAGTAAAGTCAGTGTCTGTTCCCTGTAGTCAGTCGGGGTGGGGGAGAGGTGAAACTTCATCCACTCCCATGACATCAGAGCAGCCACTTCAGTCAGGGCCTTGCTCCCCACCATAGCTGACCCAAGGATCTGCAATGTTAAACTAAGCGTAGCTTATCTCTGCTTGTGGCTGTTCGGGTCATAAGACTGGTTGTTTTGAATGTGCGCATTGTTCAACGTGAACAAACTTTCACAGTGGTTCTCAGTCCTCCAAAATCATAAATTTAGATGTGTTGAGGGAAGCTAAGGAGCACTGTGGATAACAGAGCCCTGTGTATTTAATAACTTAGCTCACACTGGCATTGCGTTTTGCATATGTGGACCCATCTAGGCCAGATCTAAATTTAAAACAATTTTCTTCATCGTCGCGGCTCAGAAAGAGATTCCAGTTGCACCATTACAGTAATCTTTACCATCCTGTTGGTGTAAGTTGACGGCAGGCAAAGAAAGGCAATTTTTTTTTGTGGTGTGTCAGCTCGTCAAAGGAAATCGTCCCCTGTGCAATTCTGATGACTCTCTGACAGCTCTTGGCTTTAAAGACTGAGTATCATAGCAATTTGTCTGTTATTTCAATAATACAATTGGTGGAGGGAAATTCTGCTCGACAAGACTAAACTGTGGAAATGGGTGCTGGAATTTCTGCCCGGTTGTTGTGGTATATTTGGATAACCCTGGTTCACACCTTCTTGGCATAGGTTTGCTGCAAAGGGTGCTATTATGTCATCTGAAGCCTGCTTTTATAAGAGTGTAGCACATAATTATGTATTTCAAACAAAAGAGTTTGAGGAGTTAATTTGTAACTTCCTTGTATCGTTTCTTTTTCTTGTTCTAGGTCTGCAGAAGTATCAGAACGGCTTGTTCTCAGCTTTGATGCAGAACAGGTATGGCTGTCCAGCGTCGGTCTCCAAACGTACTCCTTTTCATTTGTCGTAACACTTATCACCTATGGATATTTTGATCGAGATTGAAAATCTCGGACACAGATCAGAGAAGTTTAACCACCGTATCCTAAACGGTTTGGAAAAGTCTGGAATTTGATTTCAGTATTTTCCAGGTGTGCTGAAGTGTGAAACCGCAAAAGCTTTTCCAGACTCTTTTTCCTGTCATTCTTGTCTAAATATTGCCTTTTTTTCCTCTTTTTGTTCATCTTTTCTCCATTTTGTCCTCCTTTCCTCTCTCCCTGTCTTAGTTCCTTCCTTGTTTCCTACCTCTTTAGTTCCTTGTGTCCTTTTTCTCCTTTTCTTCATTCTTAATGTCCTATTTCTTCCTTCATTGGTCCTTCTTTTTATCTTCTTTCTTATTCCTCCCTTTCCTCCCGTTCTTTCCTATCTTCTGTCACTCTGACTCCTTTTTTTTCTTCTTTGTTACCAAGTTTCCTTTCCTTCCATTTTTTCTTGACTGCAACAGACTGCAACAGTCTGTAATATATGTATGAAAAACACATAGGAATTTGTTTTAGGTCAATTCTCTGAAGTCAGTGCCATGCAAACAAGTTAAACACTAGATCTCAGTGTCATGTCATCATGATGATGATGAGGATTGTCAACCACTTATTTACCAATTATGATCAGTATCCTGCCGTCTCCTTCGTTTTTCTTAAAGTTTAGAGCAGCAGAGCTGTTGCCCTGTCTGTAGTTTTCCATTAAGTTTGCTTCCTCAGCTCCAACAGAGGGTTGACTTGGTTAAGAAAGTCATCTATAGTGTTAATAATGTTTAGGTTTTAAGGTGCGTAGCTTCCTTTCCAAAGAAATATTTGCTGCAGATGTTTTAATAGTTAGTGCAAGCCTAATGTTAGCATATTTACTCTGTTTTCTGCTGTATTAGCTTGGTTCCTAAAACATTACATTGCAGTTTCAGTTTGTCATTTCCATACAAAACTTCAGAAAAAAATATATATATTTTTCTGCCCTAGAAATGTAATACTGTACTTTGAATGTCTTCATTTTTAGTGACTGGAGTTTCAGCTGCTCTCAGCGTGGCTCTCTGAGATCAGCTGAGGATATCAGAACACAGCAGAACAGATCACATGATAGACTGGAAGCTGCAGTGTTTCAGCATTCAGATCATTAAGGGTACAAACAGATTGATTGGGGAAATCCAGATCTGTCTGATCAGCCACATTATGTTCACTGTATAAAAAGCAGTTTTGGCAGCCAATCTCATAACATACTGATTTTTTAACATTTTTGTTTAAGTGGCCACCCAAAATGCAACTTCACAGTAGAGTTACAATGACATAGCGATAAGATGGAAGAATGTTGTGGTAATGACATGACTTGCCAAAAGTAATAATAAAATATCAGTTAGTGACATTATGCTTTCAGTTCTTTGGAAACATGGATAATCTTAATCACTTTACCACCACTTTACTTTCTAAAACATTTCTGTGCTGCATTAAACAACAATCGTCACAAAAATGTTGCTTGCATAAAGAGCATGAATGTAAAGTTCTTGGATAGCTAATATTAGTCCGAGCAGTGTTTTGCAGTTTTGATATTTCATACAGGGGATTTTCAAACATTAACAGATTTCTTAGTTATTCTGCAGTCCTTCTGTGTAGCCAGCTGGATCTGCAACTGAAACCAAAACCATGTGCAAGGAGTTCATTTAGTTTGCAATAAGGCTGCATAATGTATCAATGATTTTTGCCATTGCAAAGTCAGTGTGTGCAAGATCAATACTGCAAAGAGCTGTTTGGAAATAACTGTTTTTCGGTTTTCCTACCTGGACTATACCTCTCCGGGCTCTATCTTTGATGTGAATCTAAACACTTAAAGTTTAAAGGCAAACTATGACGACCATGCTTTTTTTTCTTAACGGTTTTGTGACGTGTCAGTCTCCCTAGGTCAAGATGACTGAAGAGGTGATTGTCATCGCCAAGTTCGACTACATGGCCCAGCAGGACCAGGAGCTGGACATCAAGAAGAACGAGCGCCTCTGGCTGCTGGACGACTCCAAGTCCTGGTGGAGGGTCCGGAACGCCACCAACAAAACTGGCTTCGTCCCGTCCAACTACGTGGAGAGGAAAAACAGCGCTAGAAAAGCTTCGATTGTCAAGAACCTCAAAGACACACTCGGTAAGAGAATTTCCTTTTTGTTCCTTTGCTTTCGCTTCCGTTTATTTCTACAGTAGGTTGGCTCTCAGTAATCCTGAGAAAGCATGCTGGTTTGAATTCCCTACAAGCTTATTTATTTTTTCGACTAGCTCATAATATTTCAGCTAAGCCGCATAGATAATACTTTTGCAAATATTTACATATCTTCAGCATCTTGGTGGGGTTCCTCTCTCGCACGTAGATTTTCTTTTAATTATTAACTGAAGCAGCGCTGCTTCTATCTAGGCCAACTTTCATATTGTTTTGGACCACAACTGTGGCATATAACCTGTTGCACGTTTTTCACCACAGTGAGGGTGTTTGTTCAGAGTGCAGACATATTATTCTCAGGTTATTGTTTGCACGCACCTAAGAATTGGACTTCCACTTTTGATCGTCTTGCCTGACATTAAAGGCTTTAAGTGCAACTTTGAAGCATTTACTCAGGTAAGGGAGTTATAGATATTTTTATCTTTCCGGCTTTGTAACAAGTAAAAATCAGTGTTGGTTTTCTTGCACAGCTTTTTCTCAGAATACATACTTCGTAGACCTTCTATCCTGGCTGTTTTGTTTCCTTTAGCAAAAGAGTTAAATTTGTAGCTATTGCAAACCATGTAAGACCAGTATGGGCATAAATTTCAGTCATAAATATGTTGTACTTGTAAATCAAACTGCATAGTTGTGAGTTGAGTTTTATAACCTTGTAAAAAAATAAAATGGCTCTGAATTTCTGCTTTGTGCATGTGTAGATGTAGTTATTCTTTACCAACACAAATCTTAATTTTGGATCCACAGAGATGAAATTGTCTATTTGGTTTACAAGGTGACAATTTATGTACAACTACATCCTGATTTACAAGCACAACATTTGTATAGCCTGGATTAAAAAAAAAAAAAAGTTACCTGCACATTTATTGAAACAAAACATAAATTCTCAGCCATTTTATTTTGCAAAGTTACAAAACTAAACTCGCAAGTGTGCAGTTTGATTTTTAAAAGTAGAGAATATTTATAAGCTGAAGCTAAGCATGAATGAGAAAGTTATAGTTTGTCTTAACTGAGTTCTTCTTCTCTGCTATCTATTTTGAATCAGTGTCAGTCCTGGCATTAGATCTGCCAAGTATCATTATTTTTCATGTATTATTGTAGAATTTAATTTGAGTGGTTGGTGATTCTTTACACACTACCAACTCTGCAGCGGAGCTTTATCTGTCTTTTAATAATTAACTATTAAAACAAGACATTTTTTTTAAAACTTGTAAGCTAACAACAAAGTTGCCTACAAGTCCGTTACTCGTTGATGTGGCGTGAAGATGATGTGCTCCGAAGAAGCTATTGCCAGTCTATGCTAACGGTCATACTGTAGCTCCAAATTAGTTTTTTTTTTACATGAACAAATGATGAAAATATTAAAAAAGGAAAACAAAAGTGCGGTTTTGGGTGCTCCTCGTCATGCGTCATAATTTCACAATTATCACACATTCACCAGTGTTTGCAAAACACTTATCTGTTGGACTGCAGCTTCCCGTTTTCTCTTGTGTTTGTGTCTGAGTGTGTGCACAGCAGTTGTGGGTAGAGTGTGATAATATTTTTTGAAAAGTGTGGGTGAAAGAGGAATTGAAATGTCTTAAAATAATTCAGCTCAGTGACTTGAGCAAAGATTTAAGTCTGTCCTGCATGCGTTACTCAGAGGTATCTAGATTTATATGACATGATTTTTTTTTTGTCTCTGTGGTTTTTGTGTGTGTGTGTGTGTGTGTGCGTGTGTGTGTGTGTGTGTGAGTAAGAGGTTATGTTGCCATAAACAAAAGCCCATGGCCTCTGAACAACACCCCAGCTGTCACCATATTCGATCTTTCCATTTTTAAGAACAGCTGCCTGGCTGGCACAAACACAAGTCATGTCTAACTTAACCGTACACTCGAAATTAAACACAAACTTGCAGCAATCTTGTTAAAACGGTAACATAATCCTAAAAGGGGCTTTTGTTTTGTTTTCTAAAAGGTTTTCTCACCCCAATACAACCATAAACGTGAATGTATTTCATCGAGATTGTATCTAATGGAGCAACACATTATTATCCCATTAGTTCATAAGTCTGAATGTACGTTCATCTCTGAGTCACTGTTTTGTAGAGGCATTTTCCACCACAATTACAGATGCCTGTCTGTTGTGGTAATCCTCTACCTGCTTTGCACATCTTAGAGACTGAAAGTTTTGCCCCTACTTCTTTGCAAAGTATCTCAAACCCTGATAAACTGTCAACAGCAACATTCATTTTTGCTGTCATTCTATTAACCCCAGACTATTGGAGTGAACGACTAAGGCCCCATTTACATGACAATGCAAGAACAGCAAAACCTATATGTTTTGCTGCTGCTGTTGAGAAAATCGCAAAGGTTTGACAAGTGGCTCCAGAATGAAACTTTATATTGATGCAACACAGATCTTGTCCGTGTAAACGCAAGCACAAAACACTTGGGAGTCATGTTATCCTGCGGTTGTCCACTCGGGCTCGATTTGCTGCTGCACCGTTTCAGATTATTTGCAGTGTTAAAGCTAAACTTTACGCCAACAGCGAAGACGCACAGGTTACCTACTCCAGGTCATGCGTTCATCTCTGTACAATGAAAGGGGTTATGAAAACAGACCTCTGGCTCAGACCAGCCAGAAGTTGGTCTGAGAACGAAGGTTCAACGCCTCTTACTGGCCTGGCATACCCACTACATAGTTTCCACTGCTATTTGTGTTTTCATCTGCATGCAGAGTATTTTCACTTTGCTGTTGTGCATTTGCAGTTTTTGCAGATGCGTAACTGAAAACGTTTTTGGAAGCCTTGTCATGTAAAACGGTAAAACAGTTGCCTTGTAAACAAATACAAGGTAACTCTCTGCAGCTCCTCCAGAGTTCCCATGTGCCTTCTGGGTGCTTCTTTGATCGATGCTCGCCTTTCCCAACCTCTTAGTTTTGATGGGTAGCAGTCCCTTGGAAGGTTTACAGTTGCGATTGGTGGTTGTACATTATTTTATGTCGGGGTATCAAACTTTAAAAAGATGCCTAAAATGCACTCCACATTTTCAGGTATTTGGTTGTATCTTTTTTCTCTCCACTTCAAATAATAAACTACTTTGTTGGTGACACAACATCATCCTAAATAGTTACACTACAGTTTTTTTTTTTTGTAATACAGAAAGAAAATGTAAAAAGAAAAACACCAGGCATTGTGTAATCTCTGATTAAATATGCCTCTTTCCTAATCTGTGCTGTGGGCGGTTGGGTCACACGTGGGCGAGTAAGAGGAGCAACTCCAGGCTCACACTCTGATATGTTGTGTGGGAGGAAAAGTTGATCTTTTTGTTGCTGGGCGTGAAGTTGTGTCATCGCGTAAGAGGGCATGATGTGTCTGGAGACGGCTCTCTTACTGTTTGGGAGTGTTTCTGGGTTTAACGGCTTCTGTTCCCTTGGTTTGTTGTAAACTTATGAGTGTTTCTCAACAGCTGTTGTCATGTGAGACTTCACTGAGTCACTCTGCTGCTTCCCCAGAGATTCCTCTTTTTTTTTTTTCCTTTTTTTTAATTTATCAAAATCCTTTTCGTTTAAATCTGCTGTATATATGTTTAGAAAATCACCTTCTTACTTTTTATGCAGCATGGAGCTCTTGTGCTCTGTGTCTCAGCTTCACCCCCACCCTCTCCTTACTCCCCATTCTCTCCTACTTCTTGAGGCCTCTTGCAGTCTGCCTTCCAGAGCTGAACTGGAGGCCTTTCTAACCTGTGCCCTCATTGGCTAACCCCTGATCACATGGCCTGCAAGTGGGCTGCCCTTCTCTGCAGTCCGCCCAGCTCTCAGGGTGTTCACATGGAATAACTCCACAGCTGCAGTGGGAAGAGAACAGGGACTGCGAAGGAGACTGAGAGCGAGCCCAAAATGGACATGGCTAACCTATTCAAACATTTCTTTCGTGAGTTTTAAACTTTTCTCACCCTTAGTTGCTCCTTAAAGTTGTTTTGACTTGTTTTGTTTCCAGTTATCTGATTTTTATTTATTTATCCCTCTGAACTTCTCGGAGCAGTTTGGTTTCTTTGAACGACTCAGGAAAAAGATGTCGGGTCTTTTTTTTTTTTTTTTTTTGCTGTTTGTTTTTAAACTTAAAATATCAGATTTTTTTGCTTTGTCTGAATGTCTGTTTCAAGCTAACCAAATGAAAGTGTCGGGATCAGAGCGGGCAGCAACAGATTTTAGTGTGAAGCCATTTTGGTCTGACAAAGAGAGGCTGTCCCAGTGTGTGTGAGCGGCTGCAGACACTGGGTGGATATGCTTTTGAAAAGCCTGCTGCTGAGCCCAAGCCTGTAATTGCCCCGGCAATCCTTCTTTCTTTGAATTCACGCAGGCACAAAACTCACACACAGGCCGGGATCTTGCTTCATTGTTTTCTTCCAGCGTTTACCTCATTGAGGTGGGCTACATCTTAGTGGATTACACTGTCATTCTCTCCACACGGTTCAGGAGTATCTCACGACATCGCAGATGGCTGTTTTCTTTTATGTTTCCCTCAGGGCGAGCTCCCTGGTTCTGGGAGGGTCCCCCTGCCGCCGATCATGAGCTACAGTTGAAGGGTTCTCATGTAAGAACACTGTAGTCATTGTGCAAAGGGGAGGAAGGGGGTCCTTGATGATTGATGGGACTCGGGTTCCCATCTTATGCACCTCTCATGGTTATCAGAGGAATGTCAATGGTTTACAGCCACACTTGACACACTTTTCTTTAATATATATATATATATATATATATATATTTAACAAGGCCGTAATCTCACCTTGATATATCCTGGCTCTGTCTGCAGGAATCTCATTGACTGCTCTGCTTGTTCTCTAGCGGGAGGTGAAGAAGATAGAGATGAGCTAACAGACATTTTGCTTGTGTAAACTCTGTAAGCTGCTGCTTTCTCTCTCTCTCTCCCTCCTTCTGTTTCTCTCTGGCTCCCCTCCCTCCTTTTTCCTGTTTCTCAGCCTCCCCAGCAAGCGGAAACTCTAATTTGAGCCACATTTCTCTCTTAGCTCAGTGCGAGCCAAAGAGGAAGTGAGAAGTCAGAGGGAAGTTGAATCATATCGTTTGGGATTGTCTGTTGGATGGCTCGCTCCAAAATTCCCGCTTATTTTCTCCACATTGCTCACTCCTGTTTCCTGACTTAAGAGACCAAAGACAGGAAAAAAAATAAAAACTTCTCATCATAGCTAGGCCAAGATTAGTGTGAGTAGTCCAAGTCATTCATCCCTGAGATGTTTTTTTTCTGCTGTAAAGGTGTACCACCACACATTGCTTTTCCTGTTTTCTGTTTACATCAGAGAAAGTGAGTAGTGGTCTTCACAAAGCCAAAACAGTAAGAATACTAGAGATTGCCGACTTTCTGATTGGCCATAATGTAATAGTCATATATCACATCTGAAATACGTGTTTTTATTAGGACAGTCGTCCTGTTGCTGTTTGTCTTGTTTCCTGTGTGTTGAATTTGGTTACAGTCACTGCAGGAATTTACACATAGTAACTCATTTGAGTATTAGTTCAAATCCTGAGCACATCTTACTGCATTTAAATGTTAATATATATATTTTTTTGCGTAAATGACACCACAGCTGGATTTGTTTAAAATGCGCTAATAAAAATTGGAGAAACAAAGATCAGTTTTGAATGTTAAATATTTTTCTAGCCCTTAAGCCAGGGGTCCCCAAACTACGGCCCGCGGGCCGGATCCGGCCCGCCACGTCATTTGGTCCTGCCCCCTGAACAAAGCCGGATCCGGCCCGCCTGCTCATACCAGAGAGCATTCAGTGTTTTTTCATATATTGTATTTTCCGGTTTATATGTGGATTTTTCTTCAACCACCAGGGGGCTTTTGAGCAAATGTGAAACTTACTTTCCCTCAATGGAATATATACTCGTCAGTCACCGTTTCACTCACGGTTTTTTCCATTTGCATTCTGGGTAAAAATCTATCCAAAAGTGTCGGCGTCCCCCCCCCCCCCCGTCGACAAGAATTTCTTTGTTTTTTTTTACTGCAAAAACTAAGACCGGCCCCCGACCACAGAAAGGAACAGCTATGTGGCCCTCGCAGGAAAAAGTTTGGGGACCCCTGCCTTAAGCTGTAAACATTACACTGAAAGAAAGAGAGAGAGAGAGAGAGCAGTCTTCGTTCAACAGGATTTTATTTTTGCTATACACTGAAGGATGATGAAGAAATTTTCAAATGTCTTCATCATCCAGTAGATTACCAATAGATTCCTGTGAATCTATTGGTAACGTCACAGAAAGATATTCCGTTAAGAGCTTGTTGGGAAATTCAGTTCACCATTGCAGGAGGTGGACAAGTTAGTCAGAGATATGCATATCTTAGAAACATGGACTTTCAACTAAACAAAACACTAACAGACTGTTAATAACCGCTAACAATAGCTGTCATACTGAGTCATTTTCAAATGACTAAAGGCAATTAAAACAGGTGGTTTGCATCTGACCAACATTACATAATAATTTAATATCTGAAAAGTTTAAATCTTTTCTACTACAGGCAGTGGAATTATTATGGATAATAACGCGACTGAATTGAACCAAGCCCTTAAAGTGTCTTACTACTATTATCTGGTTTGGGTAGCGCTGCTAGCATTATTAAAATAGCAGCTTGTGTGTGTAAAGATTTGCATCCTTTCTTTAACTTTTAAGAACGCAAAGTGTCCTTTCTAAGTCCAGCTTGTTACACAGAGTTCATACGAATAAAACAGAGGAACTTAGTTGTGCAAAATAAGCTTAATCTAACCCACTTATTGAAGGGTGTAGAGATAGATTAACTTCTTCAAATATAATCTCAGTATTAAAGCTGTGTCTGTGCATTAAAAGTGTCTCTCTTTAAGTGTAAAAATTCTATTGGGTTCTCTCACTTACACAAATGTTTATTCATTAACATACCACCGATTTTATGCTCTTAACTGTTTATTATAAAGGAATCCACAGAATCCTAAACATTTATTAGTGAATCCATGCATGTATATCGACAATAATGTTGTTTGGCAAGTTGAATTAACTTTCTATCCAAAGTCAATCTGTACACTTTGGGTAAAGGTTTGAGAGATTGAGTTGCTTGGGTACACTGTTAGTAAAGACATCTTGACTGTAGAAGATGGGAGAAATGTGGGTTAGTTACTGTCACAAGATTTATTATAATGGATACAAATGGATGTTTTGCTGAAATTGAGCAGCCCTGCTTTATTCATGTCTTTCTGATTAGCTGAAAGATAATGGGATGAAAACAGACTTAAAAAAAATTATGTCTCCGCCCTTTAATTTGCGCTCATGATTCCAGCGCTGTTGTAATGATGAAGGTGAGCGTGGATTACCATCGGGTGGAGTATGGGAAGTCGTTTCCTAACTGGTTGATTTGATTCAACCTGACAGATCGCAACCTCAAACGCACCGTAGCTTCTGACAGCAGCTTTGCTCGGCGGCACCTCTCCTTGAACTCTGCCCCATCACAGAGACTGAGGCTGCCTGCATTTGATGTTGAAAGTTGCAAGAGCTCTGCACACTTCCTGTGTATCCGTCAGCCATGTTGGCAGACCCAATTGAAGCCACGGCCTCTAAAAGGCAGCCCCGACCGCGAATACGCCGACTCACTCGTGTGCGCGCTGTCCCCCCTCCTTTTGATTGACTCACGCAGCTTCTGGCTCAACATGCTGTCATTACACTTAATGCGTACGTCTCTGAGCAAACCATACGGCTGAGGACTGCTGTTTTCCACGACATGTCCAAAGACATATTGTTGTCATGAACTTGCAAAGCTCCTACTGAGTGTCTGCAATCAGACGACAGACTTTGCTGCACAGTAATTTTAAGCAACTTGACTGGAATTGCGAAGTAGGATGTGACAGCAACTTGCCGCAGAAGAGGCAGCAGGCCGGTTTGCTCTGACCTGACTGGTTGGAAAAAGCGTCCGTGTCAAAGCAAAGGGATGTTAAAGGCCTGTCAGACAGGCTGACGCGGGGTGTTGTCGTCCACAGAGGAAGAGCCCTGGAATGGAGGGAAGCCAGGAGGTCGAAAGGGCCCTTGCAGACAATGGACAGCCAACTAGCGTAGGCAGGCCAGAGTTTGGACAGAAAAAAAGAAAAAAAAAAATCCTCATTCCTGTATGTCACCGGTAGCTGGACAGACTTCCCGGCACTTTCTTCTCTTTGTGCTGTTGTGATTCATCTGTAAACAAACTCTTGTTTTTTTTTTCTTTTTTCTTTCTTTCTTTTTTTTAATTTTATTTTGGAGGAACCCAACATGTGCGTGTTGTGCTCTTCGTCATTGTTTGCAGTGATTTACAGCCATCTGATTCTGTGTAATTTCCTCCCCCCACATCCCTCTCTCAGGAAGCGCGCAAAAAAAAAAAAAAGAGGCATGTGATGTCGTACGAGAGAAGTTTCCAGTGCACGGTGTTTTTAATTTCTCTCATAAGGTTTTCCCAGCTTGCAGCAGAGCCGCAACAAGGTTTGTGGCTTTCAGGGGAAGCTGAACGTCCCACGCCGTATGTGTTCACAAAGTTCAAGTGGTTGACTTTGTTTAGGATTACTGTCAGGTGTCGAAAATGAGGCAAAATCGGGAGAGGGATATTTTTAGATCTCCGAGCGGTGTCTGCTTCCTCTTTCAAATAACACTTTCCAGTCACCACAAATGCATATTTTAACCCAGTGACATAAAATATTTGTATATGTTTTGTGTGACATACAGAGAAAGAACTGCGACATGTCACCATATAGGAAAATAAATTAAAATATTTGCAACATTTTATGACGGTAAATTTTTCCCTCGAGCTGGAAATTGGGAAATTTAATTTGGCATCTCCAGCTATAGTGTGCAGTGTCATGACCTTTGAACTTTTCTATTTTCTGTGACTTGGTATGGGCTGGCTCTTTATCACAGTAATTACAATAAAATTTAAAGCAGAAATAACAAGCGTTGCATTACAGTTCTAATAATGTTGTAAATACCAATAAGATAATATTTTGATTTAGATACATCTAAAGCAAAAGAAAAAAATACACAATGAATGGCCAAATTTGGTTGAAATTTTCAAGTGTTTATTGAATTATACCATGCCATCTGCAGGTAGGTGCTTAGCAAGTGTAGTTTAAAAAAAAAAAGAAAAGTTGACGCACTGAGTGATGGATTAAAGATTTTTCTTTACAAATAGTGGAATTTGTCCTTCTAGCAAGTGTTAAGTGTGATAGCCTCCTTTCATCCAGCTGACCGGCAGCGTGCATCAGCAGCACCGTTAACTGTACTTTCATATACCTAGAGGAAACATTTGGCTCCCCTACACTGGGAACAGTATAGAAGGACAAATGAAAGCAGAACTTTTTAAATCCTCAGTATGCCTCGGTACGGGTGATCCCGTCTTCACTCTGTTTATTAGGATAAGATGTAATAGACAAATAAATACTAATATGTAAATATGAATTTGAGAACTATTAAACATTATTTTTATTTATTTTTTTTTACATATAATCTGAAACATGTTGTGCGTTTGTATTCATCCCTGTTTAACTCTAAAACACTTAAATAAGATTGAGCGCAACCAAGCACATTTTGAAGACACCTTATCACAGTAAATACAGTCTGTTTGTAGTTGTAACAATGCTTCTCTTGACCAGTAGGTCAGATACTGAAACCCACCCCCTTTCTTTAACCGCGTCAAAACCATAATTGGGTTCTGGAGGGTTTCAGTGTAGAGCGGTCCCACGGCGGCTATTAGTCCTGAACTCAGCCGTCTGGGGTTCCACTCCCAACTTTCTGGAGTTTTGCTGCATTTCTCCAGCTTTTCCCTTTCTCTCTCTGCCCAATTCCTGCCATAATGTGAATTGTGGCGACAAGCACCTCAAAATGTAAAATAAAAAGAACCTCCTCTATTGAGAGTTTACAAGCACATCCACCTTCATGGTATCAAGGATTGACTATGAAGTGGTTTTGTTTACTAAAAGTCTGATAATGGTAACATGGTAAAAAAATCATGCATTTCCTTCATTTTCTGTTTAATTAGGAATCAGTAACACTTTTCTATTTTACAATCCTAAGGAAAAAATATGTTTTGCTTTCTTGGAGATCAGAACCCAAAGAAAGGCAGAAATCTGTAATGGTTGGACCCTGATTTTTGCTGTGCTTTAGTTGGATTTTGCTAGGATTTTCTGTGATGGACCTACAAAAAGTGTGGATAATTGTGAAGTGCAAGATAAATAAGATGTAGTTCTTGGAATGTCCCACAAATAATCAGAAACTTGTGGTGCGCAATTGTTTCAGCCCCCTTTTTTATTCTTATTTGTCTAAACAAAGTCCAGTTCCAAAAACAAATTCCCTTCAGTCTGTGGTTTTGGAAGGCTCTGCAAGATTCCTTCCTGCATTACTTCTGTGACATTACTGTTGCAGATTTCCAGCCATTTGTACACAAATGTCCAAAACTCAACTGAACACACAAGCCTGGCTGATTATCAAGGAAAGCACTAGCCAGTATCTGTTAGCGCCACCTGAGCTCAGTGCAGCTGTGGCCTTCTCTGGAGAAGCGTTTCCATTTCGTGCGTTTGATGTGAAAAGATATTATCTCTGCTAAACTGTAAAGGAAGCTCTCCCACGCAGCCGACAAGTGGATTCTTCTGCGTAACTCCAGAACACCATGATAGATGAGGCTTTAGGAGAAGCATTGCTCTCAGTAGCAGCCCTGTATCTGTTAGCTGTGCAGGCAAATCCAAACTCCCCATTACTTACCTGGCTGCAGATTGAGCATCTATGCAAATGCTGTGGCTCTTCTTTTTTAATGCAAAGCATTCAGGGAACCAAAGCAGACAAAAGCAGTAAATGGACACCAGTGAGAAGGCCAGCGATAAGCCCTTCCTTAGATAAAATATAAACGTTGTTATCTCTCTGCTCTCATTTGGAGGTTAAAGATGTCTCTATCAGTAGTTGATGGCCTCCAACCTTCATTTGGGCTAAATTAGGTCACTTCCAACCATAAAGGTTCCAACTGCAGTATCTCTGTTTAAATTGTGCGTGTCAGGAATTGATCTGATAATGTTCCTTTTTGTGACGGAAGCTTCCGATCTGTCCTCCGATATCTCTTTTTGTCTTGTTTGAGTTGGTACAAAGATGCCTAACTGGCATGTGTGCAGCACGTAACCTCCGCCTCTAGACATCAGCTCTTAACACCCTGTCTGCACTCTGTACTTATGCACAGTGGTGGGACTAATAACAGGCTCTACCTGGAAGCAATTTAACGTTGGACTCTGAGCCCTACTGTGAAATTTGTCTGCTCCCCTTGAGTCAGAGGCACCTTTCAGTAACAATCCATCTGCGGTAAAGGACACTCGCGTTTCCCCAGCGGCTGGGATAACAGACGACGCACGCCGTCCTCCCAGCGCAGTCCTGGAGACTCCACCCTGCTCCACCGTGTAATTTCACCCAGCTGTCTTTTGATTATGCAAGCAATAGCCTTGCAAACGTAATCAGAAATGAGCCTAAATCTGTCACCGTCTGTGATATCAGCGTCTGGTTGGGCTGAGCTGGAGTTGTTTAAAACGTTATAAAATGGTCACGGCTCTTCAACAATGAAACTACAGTAACGCCATAGAGTTGGGGAGAAGTAGAAGAGTTTGAAATCAGGATGCAGCGCCGGTCAAGGTGATTATTGCAATGTGATTAGCAGCAATGAGGCTGTAGCTGGGTGAACTGTTCTGTTCCAGGGAGTTCAGGCCGACCGGAGTGGGGGTGAGGTGTCTGATTTTAGTATTAGGTGACAGTACACAAAGAAAACAGTTTCTACAGGATTTGTAGGCCCATGTCAAAACAAGTTTTCGTCCCATTCAGTTTTTATTCCACCATGCCAGCATAGATTTTTGTTGTTTCCTCAGCACCTAGACCTAATCCTCAAGAATGTATTTAGATTTAGAGCGTGGGGGGTTTGGGCTCTGATGTGAAAAGGAAAGGATATTTAGAAAGCCTGTAATGCTAATTAGTGCTTCATTTTCTTTTTGTTTTCCTTTTCAGTTTTTGTTAAGACTTGTCCCACACCATTAGAAAGTTAGTGGGGTGGGAGTGGGAAAGACTATTTTGATACACAGGTGTGGGCAAATTTATTGAGACGTCTGCAAAAAAAAAAAAAAAAAGTCAGTAGCCTCAATGTTTTTTTGTTTTTTTTAATGCAGTAGAATAATCTCACTCTGATTATTCTACTGCATTCATATATTTAATATGATTTCAAGTTTTTCAATCAAGGGGGGAGGGGGAAACAATTAACAAAATTACTGTTGCCACAAGTGGGGATACCCCTGCTGTGTACATGACATGTGGCTATTGCATATAAACGTTAGATGTCAATTAATGTTAAGCAGGGCATAACGATGCCAAAAGCCAATATATCTTTTATCCCCTGTTTTTTTTTTTTTTTTTTTTTTTTTTTTTTTTTTATCTGTTCCGACATTAAAATAATTACTGTACTTTACTGTTGCCAGTTGTATTTGGTTTGATTTCTGAAGAGGGTCCCAAGACCCCAAATTTGTTTAATTTTCTGAGATTGTTGACTTGAATGAAGAAACCACTATATCTGTAAATTCAGGCTAAACTGTAAAAATATAAATTCATTTTATTTCTTTGAAATGGGTATAGGTGAGTAAGTATTTACCACCGTTATAAGGGGCACCACCATCTGCATTTGTAGATCTCACTGCTAATCATCTTTTTGTTTTTTTTTTACTCCTAGGAATTGGGAAGGTAAAGAGCAGGAAGGGAGGGATGAGAGACACCGCTTCCAACGCCGACACGGATATGAGCACCGATAACGGCGAGAGGCTGTACGACCTCAACGTGCCCGCTTTCGTCAAGTTCAGTTACTCTGCGGAGCGCGAGGACGAGCTCTCTTTGGTGAAGGGCACGCGGGTGGTGGTGATGGAGAAGTGCAGCGACGGCTGGTGGCGCGGCAGCTACAACGGACGGTCTGGCTGGTTCCCGTCCAACTACGTGACGGAGGACGTGGATGGGACGGCGGGGGGAGGGGGCATGGGCGGCCTGGGCGATCCGGCTGCCGGATCGCTGACTGAGAAGCTGGTTGACGTGGTAAGAAGCAGCACGAACGGGAACAGAGTGTTGCACACGGTTCAGGCGCTTTACCCCTTCAGCACTGGCAATGACGAGGAACTGAACTTTGAGCGGGGCGAGGTGATGGAGGTCATAGAGAAACCAGAGAACGACCCAGAATGGTGGAAGTGCCGCAAAGCAGACGGACAGTTGGGCCTGGTGCCTAAGAACTACGTTACTGTTCTTGACTCCAGCTCCCATAAATCCACAGCAGGGCCAGCCGGGCCTCCAACGCCTGACTGTGACTACATCTCGCCCTCAGGCAGCGGGCGCTTTGCCGGGAAGGAGTGGTACTACGGAAAAGTGACGCGCCACCAGGCAGAGGTGGCGCTAAATCAAAGAGGCACGGAGGGAGACTTCCTCATCCGAGATAGCGAGTCATCGGTCAGTCACTAAGATCTGTTCATTCAAGGAGTTGTTCAGAATTTCTGAAATTATGTTCTGTTAAAAGTTTATAAGCAGCTACTATCTTACCTCTAGTTGATACAGCAGAGAGGATTAATTATTGAGCACACCAACATCAGTACCAATCCAAGTAATCCACGCCTACAAAGAAATCAACTCCAATTAGTCAGTAAATTCAGGTGTGTGTTAATATTAGGGGATGATGCAAGATTTCTCGTTACCAACGAAACCCACAAGAGTCATGTTAGAAGAATAAAAGCCCAGCCCTCTCCCAAGACGACGTCAAAAAATCTCACGAATAAGGTTGCCAGCAGTGTGAAAAGAATAATTTGATTTTCAGATCACTTACAGAGAGCTTCAAAAAAGTCCTGAATTTTCGTGAAAACCACAGTTCCTTTTAGAAATGTCTACTGCACAAGACTCCACTGTTGAAGTAAAAAGATTTTCAATGTCTTTGAAGTTGGTTTAAGACTACGACAAGTCAGTTCGCTACTCGGGGAGTTTACTGCGATCAGATGGTTGAAAACATGGTGTTGGGCCGTCATTGATGATTCAGTTGTGGCAGATTTCACGTCAGTGACGGAAGGAAGAATGGAGAACAGTGCCAGAGGCATTCTTGATAAGAATCTAAACAAGAAATGAGGGTGGATTTTTCAGCAAGACAATGTATACAAAAATAAATCTACGTTATTTACCCACTTAGTTAGCTGACTTGGGTCCTACTTATAGTTTCTGTCAACATCTTTTTCCCAGAACTTTTTAAGGGCACCTGAAAAATAGATGTGAACATTTTAGGTGTCTTGAAGGTGTTGTTACCCTAAAAAGTTTTTGATAGAATCTACGCTTCTTTTTTTTCTGCTGTAAAGTTCTTGCTATCTTTGTCTAGTATAAATGCAAATAAGTTGTACCCAGAAGACTACAGCTATGGGCTAGTCTCTGCAGAGCCAAGACTGAAGCAGATTTTCAGCATTTTAAGACTCTGATCATCATGATTTATAAGAACAGTATTTCATGTGTTATTTGTACAGATTACAACTAGCATTAACTGGTAAAAAAAATATTTGAACGTAAACCTATTACAGCAGTTCAAGTTAACAATATTCTAGTTATATATACGTATTTTTAGTTTTTCAAACCATGTTAACTTTGACTATGAATGTTTTCTAATGCTCAGTTCTCAGTTTGCGTTTCACACAGGAATATTACCGGGTTTGCACGATCTCCTTTCTCCGTCTTTTGTGTAAATAATCATCAGTATTAATAACCGTCCAATGAATGCGTAGCAATGGCTTAAATATACTCATTGCTACGCATTAACATAAACCCTCTGACATTTTTAAGATTAGAGGTACTTTACGGTTTATGTCCGCTTTGGTTTTGGGGCCCTTCCAATGCAGCCATTAGCTTCAGCCTCCGGAACCAGCCAGTCTGAATACGTATTATCTGCTGCTAAACTTTTAACAGACCTTCTCTTTAAAAATTCTGGATTTTTCCTTTTCCTTCTAATCGTTCCTGTTGTCCGTGGTCGCTAATCCGAGTTTTTCCTTCTACTTTTTCAGCCAAATGACTTCTCCATCTCCCTAAAGGCGCAGAGCAAGAACAAGCATTTCAAAGTGCAGCTGAAGGAGAACCTTTACTGCATCGGACAGCGCAAATTCAACTCTATGGAAGAGCTTGTCGAACACTACAAAAAGGCTCCCATCTTCACCAGTGAGCAGGGAGACAAACTGTACCTGATCAAAGCCCTGGCAGCATCCTGATCCGATCCTCTCACACACACACACACACACACACACACACACGCATACGTGCACGTGTGCAAGCACACACACATGCACAGAGATTAATGGCTTCCATATATAAAACAGATCCTTACACCAGAACACACACTAACATTTCTGCTCCAAGCCTGAAGACTTAACACATCATCAGGACTTAAATGGCCACTTTGTGAACATTCCAAGAGGAGATATGGAAAAAAGCATGGGAGAGACTTCGAGAGAGGGCTGAAGAAAAGACTTTACAGACCCCGAGAGATGACTACAGGCCTCTTGGTCGCATTTTAAATTATCCACGTTAGGTCATAGGCAACGGCATGTATTTCACCCTTGGTATCTATTAGGGTTTCATTTAGATTTCTTTATGTTGATAATATATAATCTTTTTTTTTTTTAACAATTTCCTTTAAAGATGTGATTTTTATTTTTTTTTTAAACTACACGACTGAGATATTTTTAGATGACGACTTACTCAGAGCCATGCCTACAAGTCTTACACGTTGACTCACTTTAATGTTTGTCTTAAAGCTTTTTTTTTTTTTTTTTTTTTTTTTTGTTTCTTTCTTTGTGGTTGTGGACACATTAATCCACAACGTCAGCTAATCATTGATAAAAAAAAATCAAGTGACCAAACTATATTTATTTAGATTTGTTAGGATCCGTGTTGTTGAGATTGAAATGTTACAATGCATCTGCTTTTTTTTTTTCGTTTTTGTTGTTTTCCTCCATTTCTTGTGCAAAGTAGGCTTTTTTTTGTTGTTTTTTTGTACAGTAGAACTGCTTGTGCCACATTTTTGCTGTATCCACATCATGTGAATGTTACAAAGAGGAGGCAAATTACTCGGCGAATCTCATGATGCAAATAAGTAGAATAGTGTCAAACCAAACTCCCTTTTATCTTCTGTTAAGAATCCCAGCAGGTAGAAATTGATTTTTTTTTATTTTTCCAACTAATACCAACTTTTGGGGATCTGTCATTTCTGATTTTGATTGATTTCTCTCCCGTGCCCCCAAAAGGATTATAAAACATGAGAACAAATGTGTTTCAGGTTTGGAATCCAACAGCTTATGAAGGAATTACAAGATTATCCACATTAATGGACCAAAGTCCATGCCGCTAGCTGTTATCTGATTCCCCCTTTTCTAAATTAGAAAATGGCATCAAAATACATTTTACTGCAATCTGTAGAATTAAAATGGTGGGAGCTACTAGTTTTGTTGAAAAATCTATCTTTTTATCCTGGATCTGCTGAAAGCAAAAAAAAGGCAGATTTTGATCTCCAGCTGGTTGATTGGTTCATCTCTGCAAACATATTTGTTTTTTGTTTTTTTAATGACACATGCTGCTTTTTGATGGGTTTAGGTAGAAAGTTTATAGCTTAAGTGTGCTTAATGACAGTGGGAGGAGAAATCATATTTTTCACAAATTAAAGCTGACCAAATTGGTCTACCCTGATCTCCGGTCGATTGGTTAGTGCACCTCTAGGTTTTGGGAGTATCTTTGTGTCTAAAGCTCACCGTTGGAGTCATGGAGTCCTTTTCTTTTTGTTTTGTTTTTTTTGTTTGTCATCAGGAAAAGAAAATGTATAAATCTAGTTCTCTGGAACAGAGAGGGGAAGTGGAGGACTGGCTCAGGCAGCCAACAGGGTGATCTCACCGCTCCTAAATTAGTGATTGCTAAAGGGAATAGAGGGTCACCGGGAGGTCAAGTGTGTGTACTTGCAAAGCATGGATGTCATACGAAAAAAAAAAACAAACAAAAAAAAACGACCTATTCCTTGCGGAGGCAGAAAAGATCCAAGTTTCTAATGTACAGCGAAGGTTTGGAGTGAGCGTTTTTTTTTGTTGTTTTTTTGTTGTTTTTTTCACTGAAAGGGGACTAGGTAGAGTCTGAATGTGGAAGGTTAGCAATCAAAGCTGCAGCAGACGGAGTGCTGGCAGGGAGCAGCTCCAGCAGGGGGATGATGATGATGATGATGATCATGATGATCATCATCATCACAAAGCCTGCGATGATGAGTTCTCCAGCTGCAGCTGGTTGGACCCGGGCACAAAAAGAGAAGAGGATGAGGGAAGGAAAAATAGACTAAGGAATTGGAGAGCATGTTCCACTGTAACAGCCACGCCCAGTCCATCATCTACCATGCAGCTGATTGGGTGTAAGGTTTTTGATAGAAGCATCTGAGGTGATTGGCAGAAGTAGAGATGGACCAATCAGAATGATCAATCTTCTACCTATCAATATCAATTCCCCCCTCCCCCCCAATTGTTTTCTTTCAGAACCTTGTTACAGGAAGATTTAAACATCTACGTCGTTATTTGATGAGTAGTGGTGATGTCGCACAGTGTGTGAGAGTCTTAGTTTTTCCAAAACAAACACAAAGGAATTAAAGTACACTTTGAAATCCAGCATCTTATGTTGGCTTTTAGCAGAGCTGGCGTTGATAAAACGCCGGCTTCCGTGCGTAGTTTCTGGAGAATGTAGCTCTGTACCTTATCTCACAGAAAAGTCAAACATTTCATCATCCAGCATTTTCAAAACTGATTTTAAAAAGCTTAGAATAACAAAACAGGAAATCTGCTACACTGTTTAACCCTCCTGTTATCTGCTGAAAGTCTTGCTTTCTCCCGCAGCCCAAATAAACCACTGACATGTCATCAAATGCAATTGTTTACTTTAAAATAACTTCTCAGATCTCTGACACTGAAAATGGCTTGCTATGAGTCTTCTTTGCTCAGTAGTTGCGTCCACGTTGAGGACTGTTGTCGGTGTGAACTGGAGGTACTGAGGTGCAGTGCGTTCACAGGTTCATTCAGATTAATGTGTCTAAAGTGCTAATTTTACAGTTTCTTGAACGGTTTGTCTTAATATGGAGCACGCATAAAACAAAACAGGATTATTAAGCTTTTGGAGATAACTGTTGATTTGTAATTAAACTTGGCAATTAATTAGCATTCCCATTTGCAGCTATGTGGATTTCAGTAATCACACTGGTTTTGAAGTTGAAGAATTACGCCCCCCACCCTCCCTCTCAATTCCAGGGTTTTGAAAATACCCAATCTGCAGCTATCTGCTGGATTCATTTGTTGCAAGAAAAAAACTTTTCTGTTCATGCCGGTACTTCCTCCCCAGCCCCCAGTTTCTGCAGCATCTGTGATGCCGCAAAGCATTAAAGTGAATCCGCCAACACATTCTGCCCCACTTTAAAGGCTTTGGGAGAATTTAACGTGCCTTCACAGCTTTCCGGCAACCAAAGCTTTAGCTCCCCGATTTTGTATTTTGTATTTTTTATTTTTTTTTTTTGTTCTTCCCCCTTTTTCTCTTTAGAACCCATACTTCCCTCTTCACTTATCACTGCTATCTGCTTAAAGCTTTGCATGTGCATCAGCGGAGCGATTAGCAGATGCGTCGGGAGGGCCGGACACATCCTCATAGGAAAGAGCATTTCCTCCTTTAGCGCTCAGCAAATGTCATGGACTTAACCCCTCCCTCTCTTTTCTTGGTCATGCATAATACGCCCTTTTTCAGTTGGTGTGTTCCATTTCAAGTGACCTTACCATAGCTGACTTCATCAAGTATTAGATGAACAGTGAATGCCTACACGCAAGTGATAAACACATGTGCGGATGTTGAGTGATAAACATAACTCCAGGTGTGATGTAATCATGACCTAAATCTGTATGAGCACCTCAAGTAACTTGTGTTTCAAAACGTCAACAGCTTAAGTTATCATTTTTACATCTTTATCTACAACTAGTGTAAGATTTCACTTTTGTTGTTTTGTTTTGTTTGCAGATTAGCCACATGAATATGAACAAACTCAATATTTAAATATTTAGCTTGATATTAAAACAGAACTACAGTATCTCGCTGCTTAGATATTGTAACTGGGATTTTTTTTTTTTTTTTTTTCCATTTTACAATAAGAAGGAGGCTGCATGAGCAGAGCCTTGTAGCTTTATAAAAAAAATAAATCTGCTTTAAAGAGACATTAAAAGTCAGTTGTGACGGATATTATCAAGACTGCTCGTCAAACTATTCGTCCTGATGGGGGAGTAAACTACCCTGCGGTCTGAACTCGCTAACTTAACCTGAGATATTGTTAAACTTTCACACAGATGTCTTGATAATATTAAAAACAAGTGGCCCGTGTTTGATTTTGGTGCTTTCGTGCTGCTTACATTTCTGTGGTGATATTTGTCTCACAAAGCTTTTTTTTTATTTTTTTTTTTTTATTTTATTTCTGTAAGTGAGAGTGAAGAAACAGATTCATGCTGTGGAATGATTAAAAAAAAGGCAGTGCTGTGAAAAAAATGTAATGTTATGCTCTTAATACTGTTTTTATGGAGGGGAGACTGTCTTCAGGTGTAATAATTTAGAAGATTTAGAGTGTTAAAGATGTAATAAAAAGCAAAAAAAAAAGTTTTGTGCTTGTCTTTTAATACGTTATATTTTTATGTTGATATAAAAAGGAGCACATGTGCTCTGAATATATTAGATAAATAAAGTTAACCCTTTTCTGTTATTCAGCTCAATGCAGATTCACCACACGTTTCAGTTATTTATTGCTGATTATCTCTCGCAGGTAATTTAAATCCAAATTTATGCCTGTGAAATTTAGACTGACTCATTTTTTTTTTAACACAAGTGTGTCAGCCTACTGGGAAAAAAGTTTGGGCCATGCAGAAGTAGTCCTTTGGATGGGATTTGCTCAACAGTCCTGTCAATATTGTGGTTATTCATG
This sequence comes from Poecilia latipinna, assembly GCF_001443285.1. Lineage (NCBI taxonomy): Eukaryota > Metazoa > Chordata > Actinopteri > Cyprinodontiformes > Poeciliidae > Poecilia > Poecilia latipinna. Next base: position 70,660 of record NW_015113003.1, read on the forward strand.
TTGCCTGTGGAAAACTTTGGGAGTTTTTCCCTTTCACTTAACTTTCCTTCAGCATGCTTAGATACAGCACTCTTAGTCACACAGACTCTTCAGCATCTTGGTGAGATTTCCTACTAATGGAGGGACAACTTGGTGAGATTTCTGAATTATTCATAACATTTGAGGTAGATAATGTTTTTGTAATTGACCTCATGCAATACTTTAGTTTTTCTGTTATATTAGCTCTAAGCAATAATCATAGACCTTCATTAAAGGGCAGTTTATATCTCTGTGTGTAATGAATCCTGAATCATGTTCTAATTCACGGAGAAGTGTCTTAATTCCAGCAGTTATATCTGTGATGCGTGTGTGCCACCTGGCGGCCATTAGTAAAACTACATCTACAATGATTCAGAACGACTTTAAACAAGTTGTTCACGACTTTTGGTTTATTTCGTCAGGTTTTGAAAAAAAAAATATGACACTGACTGTAGTATTTTAAAATAAATCACTCTGTTCATTTGCATAATTCAATATATTACATAACATTCCGCTTACAAAGACAGGGCAGTCCAACAACATTTCCTCTTCTTCCAAGTGCCCTCATTAATCCCTTCAGTGTGAAGTAGTATGCTGGTTTTTCGTTGGCGCATGTGGGACAAAGTGAGTTTGTGTGGCTGTTACATAACTCTGGGGCAAACATCACAGCGGCCCTCAAAGTCCGGCCCCGGTCTGTTCCGACAACAGAACAGCAGGAGCCCTTTCAAACTCGTTTTGTCTTCATGCCATAACCCCCCCAACCCCCCGCCATCGTCCCCCTCAACCTCCCTAACGATTTGCATGAGGGAAAACATTGCAAAATATCATGGTAAATAAAAGATAAAAAGGAACAAGCTCAAAGTTGTTTTAGATAATATCACAGCAAGCAATAAAAGTGCATTGTTGGTAAGCTATAAGTATGCTGCAACTCTGTTGATACCAAATAAACAAACAAACCAAAAAAAAAAAAAAAGAATGGAAACTTAGAGAATAGATCTGAATACATAGTCTAAGGCAGACATATAAAAAAAAAAACTGCAGCTATTTACTTACAGTTTAAAACATTAAAAAGTATTAAGGCTTAATCATGTGAATGATTCCAGGTGCTGAAGAATCAGAAACCCTACATCAGGTGAACTCCGACTGATCTATTGTGAAATAGGAGACAGAGAGGAAGCCAAAACTTCACTTTTAGAAGTAGAGCAAGTCGGACAAGGCGCCAGGCAGGTGGGTCATCACCTGCATCCTGATCCACCAGTGCGGCTCCATGGGGCTGTACCGCGTGTACGGACGCTTGGACCCGATGGCGTCTGCGATGTCATCCAGAACCGGAGTCATGTCCTTCTCGCCGCTGTTGCAGTAAGAGCGCATTAGCGCCATGTACTGCTCAAAGTGGCTTTTCCCGTAGTCCTCCTTCACCTCGGCGGGGGCCTCGTCCCACAGCTTGTTGGCTGTGGTGGCCACGATGTCTCGGGTGAGGATGCCGGTGGCCACGATGTAGTTCCCCGGCTCGATGATGGACACTTTCACTCCCCAGGTCTTCATCTCGTAGCGCAGACAGTCGGAGAAGACCTCCACGCCGTATTTCGACACGCAGTAAGGAGATCGCAGCCGGTTGCCCATCCTGCCGTACATGCTGGCGATGTTCACAACGCGGCCTGCAAGCGGATAAGACGCAACCGCGTTTATATTCGTCGGTCAGAGTTTTGTTTTTTTCAAGTGGGGGTTTAGGTGTGAGTTTGCTGAACAGGTCGGAAGATCAAAAATTGTAACTTTTTTTTCAATCAGTGAATGAACTTTACTATGAGCTAATGAATTTAATATGAGAATGTTGGGAGTTTTATCATTCTGGATTTGGAAAGGATTTCAGAGGTTTTGAACTCGGACAAATACGATCAAAGGGGAGTGATTACTTTTTTTTACACGAGGCTATGTTGGTGTGGACAGCTTCTGTCCTTTAACAAATGAAAACGTGATTTTTTTTTGTGTGCGTTTCCTTAGGTTATCTTTGATATTAATATTAGGTGCTCTGAATTTTTTCCCACCTCCACCAAGTCAAAAACCCAATTAAACAGATCAGCCTAAAAACAGATGCCAGACTTTTGCAAAAATTTTTTAATTCATTTTGAAATCAAATGCATTATATTTACTACAATGCAGTGTTTTTGTTTTTACATTCGACTAAATGAATTTCTCTTTAGCTGTACTTTACAGTGTGTTGTGTTAAAAACCAGTGTATATCTGATAAAAATAGTTTTGGTTAAAATTTTTTTACATTTGCTCCCTAAACTCTCTAAAAACGGCTTTGATTGTGTGTTCACAATCAAAGCCATTGTGTGTGTTGGTACACACACAATGGCTCTCTTTCAGATATTTTGCACTTTGGACGCATCATTTTTGCGATATGTCATGCTTACATGAAGGTGGGCGTTAATAAGTAACAAACAGAGAAAAACCTTCCAAGGGTTTACCTTTCGCCCTGCGGATTAATGGCAGTACAGCTTTGGTGACCCTGATGGTGCCCCATAGGTTGACCTCCGACACCTGCCTGTAGGTGTCCATGGAGGTGAACTCCACCTCTCCGAAGGTCGACACCCCGGCGTTGTTCACCACGGCCCACAGACCTGACGGATTTACAGAATCGTAATGAATCGGCACACGTTTCATTTATCTGGATTTAGGGGTAATAAACTGTTAACAGTACCTCTTTGTGAGTCTTCCAGATTCCCTTTGATGTATTCGACGGCGTTTTTCACCTGCTCATCACTGCAGACGTCAAGCTGCACCACCTTCATGCGATCTGAATGAAATTCCTCAAGCTCCTTGGCACCCTCTCCCTCTTTGTCCTGCACGATGTAAAGAACATAGTCAGGCTCATAAAACAACATTTAGTAAATTGAAAATCTAACAAGGAAAAACCTAATCGTGCACTCCACAAATCTGGAATTCATGAACATTTCTGAATCAGACTTTGCTTTCTGATAGAGCTTTATTTTACTTTGCAGAGAATTTTTAGTCACTGTGTGCAAAACTGACAGAAATTCCCCAAAGCGTCAGTGGCAGCAAAAAAGTGCTCCTGCAAAGTATTGGCTCGCCACACTTTAGTTTCCATTTTGAAAAACAACACCAAAAAATGATTTTACTGCAATTGTTCTGAAAAGGATTGGATTATTACCTTCAGCAGACACCCAGCAAAGACCGTGTAGCCGAGCGTGTGCAGATGTTTCGCAAGTGAAAGACCGAACCCAGTGTCACAACCCGTAATAAGCACGGCTTTCCCTTTAACCTGTAAAACAGAAAGAAAAAAGCTAAATACTTCACTGTAAATAAGATTATCAGGTACAGAGCTGCAGCCGACTTTGCAAGGTTAATCCTCATGCACCCTTCACCTTGCACTCAAGGAGTTTTTCTGACAATCTAAAGTCCTGAAGTTTCCTCTCAGAAAGTTGCTGTGCATATTGACACATTCCTCAGACAGTCTGGTTTAATGTGTAGCAGGATCACTGCTTTGGCCCCTTACCTCAACCGATCCCCTGGGGAATCGAGGCGTCGCGACATACAGCACAAAAGCCGCGTAGATCACGACGATGCACTCGGTCACGCTCGTTTCCGGCAGTCCCAGCAACCTCATGATGGCGTTGAGGAGAGCGGGGAGCCCGAAGCCCAGCACCACGGTGAGGAGAACCGAGAAGGACACCAGGAGCGCCACTCGGAAAGCGGACTGAGGAGCCATCTTGGAGCGACTGTGTGTTTATTTTCCTGGAAAAGCTGTCTACATCACCCACCAGCGTGGGGTCACGGCACTGTACGACACGCCCCCTTCCTTACGTCGACTAAAGGTAAAAAAATAAATAAATAAAATGTTTTTAAGCATCTCCTCCTGTAACAGCTGCAGATGTTCCGCAATGTTAAAACCATAGACTGTGTTAAGATTAAAGGTTTAGTTTTTTTTTTTTTTGTTATTTGCGTCACTGTGACGCCGACTAACGGGACACAGTAAAAGCGGAAGTAACTCATGGGAAACTTCCTTGCCTTAAAAAAAAAAATAAAAAAATATAGCGGACTTGGCCGAATAGGAAGGTCAACAACGTCATTTCGGAGAAACCTCTGAATATACATACACACACAGTTCCCAAGTCAGTTGGGAAAATACTCACAAGTGAGACATTTTATAAGGTGAGTATCCTGAACCAAATATTTTAGAAAAAGATCACATCAGCAGACATGGTGCTAGTGTGATGATTTTGCTTGAAAACTCTCCACTGTGGCAGAATTAAAATCGTGAAAACAGTGGAGGCTTAATATATTTAAATACATTTCATATGAATCCAGTAGTTCCTCAATTTGCAATATGTGAAGTTGTCAAATAATCCACTTTTCACTTTTGTGCTGGACATTTACCTCATGAAGTGTTGAGGAAAGCATGAAGTGCTCCTAAATATCTTGGTAGACTGTGTTGAATTTGGACTCAAGTTAACTTAAGTGGATTTGGACCAGTGAGCAGTCTTTTCTTCTTGAATCATCTAGCCATCAGAAGTGGCTTAACAGCTGGAGCTCATGTTCCTAAATGGGCTCATGTTTGCAGATGACAGTCTCCAGCCAGTCACTTTTAATCTCCCCTAAACAAACTTTGTAGCATAGTTAACACTCCAGATCTTTTGTGGCATATCCTGGGTTTTTGCTAGATTATGAAGCAGAAAAACTGAACTAGTTTAAAATCCTTGAGCCAAGATACAAGACAGCTTGGAAGGAAAGAAAGCTAATAGAAATAGACCACTGCTTTTATTGTTTGAGGAAATACAGTTACACACCCACGATGCTGGTCGTCAAGTAAAACTTGTTACAGCACAACCCAATCAGAGACAAAGGAAGCTAGCTAGCAAGGTGACCAAGTCTGAAGTTGCCTTTAAGCGTTGTAAACATCCTAGAAAAAAAAAGCCAACTCTAGCACAGAACTAATGTTGACTTGAAAGTTAAAAAAAAAGAAGTGATCTTTAAAATCTGCGTTACAAAAACAGCACTGACAATAATTCTAAGAGTCTACCTTGAGTACATGCCATTGTAAACGTGTCGTGTTTTCACAGTGTAACAGGGCAAATTGATTTTTAAAGCAGTTAGTCATTTTCCTCAGAGATTAATCTTCTTTGGACATTGGTGACAGTGCTGGTGAAGGGAAAGAAAGTTTGACTGCAACCCATTTACAGAGTTTTAGAGACACAGCGACCATTTGTTCAGACTCCAGGTACTTTTTTTTCCCCACTTCACTTTTCATTTGAGAAAAATGTCAAGCTTCCTCTTTATGTTATCAAATGAGTCCATTCCCATGTAGTCTGCTTGGCCTTGTTCCCACTGCTCCTTGCGTTCTTCTGAAGTCAGTGTGGGTTGGAAATCCTGTGCGTGTGAGGAGCCATCTTCCCCCTGGGGGGAAACATCCAAATCAGTAACTTTAATTTGACAAGACAAAAAAATAAATAAAAAATTCATAAATAAAATGGTTGACACCTATTGTGATAACCACACCATGTGAATCTGTGTTAATGAGCACAGGCAGACAAACCAAGCCTTTCAGTTTAGAACAAGTGAATAAGTAACAGCAATCAGGCAGGTGCCAACTGTTAAACCAAATCCTCTCCATACCTGTACAGTCTCACAAGTGACCAAGTCACTGTGCTTGAACTTTGAGATGGATGGAAAGACAGAAAAGAGGCAGAATTAAATCATGTACTTGCAGTGCAAACGTAGCCAAAAGCATTTCCAGGCAGTTCTACCAACAATGCCAGTCTCTTGTATTCAAGAGCTCAGGGCACAAAGGAGTCTGCCAAGTTGGAAACTGTAATAAAGTTTATTACAAACTCCTTGAGCCAACTCAGGAAAGGTAGTGCTACGAGACATTAGCGGGTACAAGATTCTCACTGTAACGCTAATATCCTACTCGCAACTTGCCAACTGTAAAATTTAAAAGCATTTAAAGAACACTCCAGTTTCACCAGGCTTTTATAGTTTTCCATCAGAAATTTCCAAACTTTAATTGGTCCCTATTGTAAAAAAAATATGGCTAAAATGTCCCTCAGCCAGATGGCCAGCAGGATGAAACCGGTGAGGCAGACGGAACATGCATCACTTCATTTAAACAGCCAAACGCCACTAGGGCTTTCAGAAATTTCATTGAAATGTCTTCAAGCCCTTGGAAGCTGAGGAAAACTTGCTTTAATTAAATAAAAAAAAAAACCAGTCAATATCAGCCTCTTTGTAATGTGAATACAAAGTATCAGCTTAAACATCTGCACCTCTGATCCCAATCAGCTACACCCAAATTAAGTTTGTGTAGAAGTGTATATAAATTAAAGTTTATTCTTTATCACCTCCACACATCCAGAGTGAAACGGCTTGTCGCCATACTGTTCCTGCAGCATTGGAACCACAGTGCTGGCATACAGAGTCCACCAATTCAGGAGGAAGCTGGGATGCATTGCAGGCTCCTGTACACCTCCTGAAATCTGTCTGGTTTTGCGGTCAAAAGTATAACTCCATGGTTTGGTCTTTCCAAGAAAGTGGACCACCTTGGCATTTCCCCCATACCTGTAGAGGGCAAAGCAAGATGTGACAAACTGTACGAAGCAAAATTCCTGGCATCTACAAGTTTGAGCTATATTGGCATGAAAGACAATGTTGTCTCCTAGACATAATGTAACAGTGTTGAGGAACATTATGAATGAAGTCCACAGCTAAAAACAGATTCAAAACAGTTTGAGGCTGGCAAACCCAAGGCCGACTTTGTTTTCATTCCTTTTGCCAATCCATTAAGCTCCATTGTTGACAACTACCAAACACGAGAGACTAATTTATGGCAAGGAAGTGCCAAACTGAAACCCTCTGGAAGAGGTTTGCTTCTAAATCCAGACTGGCGTTGACATACAGATGCAGCTAGAAAGAGTGGGGGAGCTTAAGATGGTGCACAATGAGCGATCCAGGAGGCAAACATAAAAAGGCCTTTAATAATCTGCACTATTTTAGGAGAGGGTGTCAGCTGCTGTGACCTCAGGATGGATATCCAACCCAGGCTGAAGCCTGCTGGGTGACGCTTCAGCTGAGACTGGAATGCCACTGCTCATCTCCCCCAGTAACTTGAGGTCGTGTCATAACTTTACAACATGTTCATGTTATCAGGGGTCTACTTACGTCTTTGGTCTTCACAAGTTCAAAGTTACATTGACAGACTGATGGGTTGTAACAATTGTGTTTTTTATACACAGGAAATGGCAAATGAAAGCACTGGTTTATTCAAATTACATTTACAGTTGAATTTTTCCCCCCCTCCTCATCATTACCACGAGTTCTGTAGATTGACACTTACTGCTTAAATGCTGGGAGGTAAGTGTAGATGGCTAAGCTGCTGAGGTTGTAAATGAAGGGGAGATGCTTTGAGATGTCAGCTGTTGCCCAGTCACTGAAGAAACCATTCAAAACACCTTGGTCTCCTCCTGTAGTGACAAGATAAAGATTTAATGGGTTGCCCAACACCAAACAAACTATTTTGGAAAAAATTCCATGATATACAATAACCTCTTGCTTCGAACGGTCTACATAAATAAACCTCATTCCCAAAGTTACCATCTAAAAAGCATAATGCAACTCACCCTGAGTTTTGTCGTCAAAATATTGAGCCAAGTGAAAGTTAGTCTTTGCCAAAACTGAGTAATTGCATGATAAAAGCTGACAGGTGAGTGGGGGTACTACAACCCATTAACTGAATGGATGTATGGGAACCTTTAGTACACTAAAGTTAGTCATAGAAATAGGACAGTTACTTTGGAGACCATTACATGGCAAGATTTTGACTCTAGTAAGCAGTTTCAGTTTAAATCCATCTCAATATTGTTCACATGCTAGTACAGTGTTAACATTTTCCCCTCTAGTCAAACTTAGATTTTTTATTAAAATGGGCCCAGCCAAGAGAACTTTCAAAATTGGGAACACTTAAAAAATGCCATAAGTAGAAGGTGACCAGTGAAGCAAAGCATACCTTGGAGAATGTGCCTTTCCACTTCCATTCATCACCACTCAATGCATGTAGTTACAGAAAAATGTTCCCACAAGTCTGAACTACTTGACTGACTGCTGTGGATATTTGAATTAAAGCCATTTGATTTGCTGCATGCTACAGGTAGTCCAATTAGGTGGAGTATGGAAGATTTGAGCTCTTAAGCAGTCAAGAAGTTGAATTTGAAGAACCCCCAACTCTTAGTAGGGTTACAGACACCAGCATGTTGCCATGCAAACTAGAACATGTCACTGGAGATGTGTGATTTGTTTCCCCTTTTAAAAAAAGCAAACTTTGTCCATAAACTAAAATTAGGTGCACTAGATTAGAGCTCCAACAATGCCAAGTCCCATTCAAGGCCAGCCAACTTTAAATAATCTGTTTAGACAAATATTTGCACAGGCATTTTCTCCCTTTCAAATGAAGATGCTGGGGTGAACAAACATTTCATGAGTTTGACCACTGAAGCAGACTTAACCTTCAGTAGCAAGTTGCTTAACTAACAGCTGTTAGAACCCCTGTAGAGTCCTGACCAATGAACTATGAATCCACAAGCTCCAGTTTAAAGTGAACACAGCAATTTAAACTGGAGCTTGAACCCATCATTTCAGGATCTCAGAACTCAATATAGAACAAAATCTTCATTTTGAAGGGATGAGCAGAGCACAGAAAGAATGTGCATCTAACTTTGCCCGTTTGTCTTGGCAGCAGTTAGCATTAAAGCCACAGATTGAGATTTAGCCTCTGGGTTCAACTGCTCATATACTCAGCAATTTCCCCCCACATGTTCTGATATTCAGAAATGCTGCACATATAATGTGCTAGAAGTAGAATGTTAAAGGTCAAAGAAGCCTCACCACATGTGATAGGAACTTCCATGACTATAAATAAAAACCACACCATTGATAGACATTGGCATGAGTTTAAAAACTGAAATAAACCCAATTAATAAAATGACAGATTTTTTTTTATTAATGGGATTAGTGTAGAAAAAGGGGAGTCCTTTTATAAAGTTATGTGCAAACTTCTTGCCAGAAAACTTTCAAGCACCGACTCATTCCGGTTGCTGAAAGCACTGGCCTACATAAGGCCATCTAATTGGTTTCTCTAAAAAGACAGCCCCTGTTGGAATCTTTTTCACAGCATCACAAAGAAAAAAAAAAGCAGCCAGTCATTTCTGCCCACGAACAAGGGTCAGCACTTCCAGTCAACAATTGAATGTTTATCCAACAGTTTTGAAACCAAGTTTAAGGTTCTTTAAATTTGAGCACAACACAACGTTCACACAGGCACAAGATGCAAGTCATTTGCTGTCTACACGCTAATCCTTTACAACAAGTTTCTCAGTTTTGTGCCCATTGACATCATTGCCACATGTTAAGATTCAACTTTGTTGCAGATACCAGCATCATACAAGGTTAATGGAAGCCCTCAATATGGTGGAGATGTGGGAGCCATTTAGGTTGAATAGTAAGTATCATGTCAAATTGAGAAACCGCAAGTTCACCGTTTAAGACTTAAATGGGACACATTTTGAATGTGGTATGCTACCACTTCCAAGACAAGTTTTACATTAAATTGGTGCCTTGCTTTACCGAGAGCACAGCAAAATCCAGAAGGCAATAGTGGATTATCTTTTAGCATGGCAAGTTGTAGAATGACCGGCATTCCTTCTTGCATAAACCATTTACTTCAATGCTTTATAAACAGGAAGACCATTCCTTTTGCATGGTAATCCTTTAGTTTAGGCAAATGGCACTGAGTAAAGTAGTCATCTTATAACTGGAAGGTTGTAGGTTTGATTTCAGCTTCCTCCTGTTATGCGTCGATGTGCCCCTGGGCAAGGCCCTTTTCTCCAAGTTGTCTACCGATCTGTGCATTGGTGATAAATGTGTGTGCGACTGGGTGAATGAGAGATTTTTTTAGTGCTGAAGGGTTCAGATTGGTTAACCCTCTGATGCATGATATATTGACTATGCAGTCTTCCATGAGTGGGTCTTTTTGGACCCATGTTAAATGTGTTTCTATGCTACTTTTGTCATTTTGATTCAAAATAATGTTTAGAATACTTTCTGCTGTGTTTTATTTCACACAAGAATTATTTCATGTTTGACATATTTTCATTTTTTTAAGCATTTTAGAACAATTGGTACAACATTTTCAAAATGAAATAACAGCAATTTTACAACAGCAATGTTGGAACAATGTCAGCGTCCATTGTGTGTGTGTGTGTGGGTATGTGGAGGTTGTGAAGGGGGGGTTAGAAAGAGCATGTTTCTTGAAACTAGCTAGCCGACCTAGATAACTAACATTACTGTCTGTATTCTATTGTGCTGCGTGTATCATGCACGTGAGTATGTGTATGTATGTCTGTCCGTCCATCCATCCATCTATCCATCTTCGGTTTATCCGGGATCAGGTTGCAGGGGTAGCAGTCTGGGTCTCCAAGAAGGGAGGCTCAGACTTCCCTCTCCCCAGCCACTTGTTCCAGCTCCTCCAGGGGAATCCCAAAGCGTTCCCAGGCTAGCCGAAAAACATAGTTCCTCCAGCATGTCCTTGGTCTTCCCTGGGGCCTCCTCCTGGTGGGACATGAACACCTCACCAGGGAGATGTCCTGGTGGCATCCTAATCAGATGCCCAAACCACCTCAACTGGCTCCTCTCGACGTGAAGGAGCAGCGGCTCTACTCTGAGTCCCTCCTTGACATCTGAGCTTCTCATCCTATCTCTAAGGGAGAGCCCAGACACCATATGGGGAAAACTAATTTTGGCCACTTGTATCCGTGACCTCGTTCTTTCGGTC